>NW_024752422.1:0-13133 GCF_018991925.1 Homarus americanus
CAGCTCTAACAGGCGTGTCTTGCCCTGAGGATGATTGATCACCTTGACATGTGGTGCTATTTGATCTATCCTGGCCAGTCGAGTCTGTTGGCAATTCGCAACAATACCTCGAATTAGGAATATATTTGGTTGCACTTCGACATTGCTGTGATATCTAGAAAATCACACACATAACATCCTTTCTTTAATTTCTTGATAATGTGAAATTGTTCCCGCAATCCCGTAGACTTGTGTGTGTGTGTGTACCACAGTAGACACAGCTGATTCCAAGGTCCGGTGATTGGGTCAATGCTCACAAAAATCCTGAGTACAGCAAACCGCCGCTAATTGTCACACAACGTCATCCACAACACCATGCCTCAGAATGCAGAGACCATCTCTCAGACCGGATGTGTCATCATCACTAGGGTGGGTGCTGGGTGCTGGTAACTGGGGGTTGTTCACGCCATACGAAAGAATTTTGTTGACAGGATGTTGATTGATGAGTAGTCTCAACAACTGCAGTCACGTCCTGTCACACCCTGGGCAGTGAACGAATCATTTGCAGAAACTAATGTTCACTTCAGCTCACAGGATTGTTGCGTTGGTGAATTCCTCATTCTGGTAATGGAGAGTACTCTTCAACATTGCAGGTACTATCTTCCAACTCTTGCTGCTGTAATCACGCTGGGAAGGTGTGTGGTTGAGGTCGAGAGATATCTCTGACGCATGATCCGCCTTCCTCTTAATAGGATTGGTAGACAACACCTTCGTCCTAGCGGTGAGCATAGGTTCAGAATGACTCATTGCTGTGTAGGAAACACCTTTAAACGTAACACTATTATTACGTGGATGAACATCTATCATGTTCTTTCGAAGAGTTGGTAGACCAAGTAACCCGTCAGCTGGCAAATTGAACTGCTGAACTATATAAAAGTCCGCGTAGAAGGGCGTACCACGCCTTGAGAATCTGAGAGGTAACGTCACCATTCCTTTGATGCTCAGCTGAGTACCTGAAACTCCTTCGAGCTCAGCGTTACTAGGCCTCCATTTGAATTTGCGGTGAGGGAATTTACGTTGTAACTCGTGATATGATGTCAAGGCCAATACATTAGCGCAAGCACCTGTGTCTATATCAAGAGCCAATCTGGTATTATCCACTCTCACCGGTACTGACAACACTTCCACTTTTCTAAGCGCCGCTATTAATGAGGCCGCTATAGAAGTGCTGTGAGGAGGGGCGGGAATTACCCTATCTATCCCTCTCCTTGCTGTAGTGTGCGCTGGTCTTCCCCTGATGACTTGTCCTGGGGACGTTTCTGCTTGCGCCTATACGACACCTCCGTTTCACTTAGGTCCACTCCCCTAGCTTTTATTAGTATATCGCACTCATGTGAACTATGAGATGTCGATTTGTGAAGAGCTCACCATTTGCGCGCTGTCTGGGTAGGAGGAGGAGGTGCTGTTTTTGCTACCTCTCTGTTTGACCTTGAGAATGGCTTTGCACCGGGTGTGGCTTTAAAATTAACACTATTACCTCGGAGCTGAAAACAATCTTCCATTACGTGGCCACGTTTATTACAATGTGCGCATCGTAACGATGTTTTCTGTTTATATGTTAGGCGGGGAGGAGCGATCGGAGCTAAGTGTGTCGAATAAGGAGTCTGAGAGTGAGGCATCTGTGGCATCTGAGACGGCTGGGGTTGTGGTGACGTCACTGAGGGTTGCGCCAGTAAGGGGCCCGTAGCCTGGGGACAGAGCTTGTTTGCGTATTCCACCATATCCAAGGGTGGTTCATACTGTGCTTCCTGTGCCCGGCTATATAAGGGAACATTGACGGAAAGAAGAAAACTTATTAGTTCTATCAATGTTTCCACATTTTCCGGTGGCATATCACCCCGTGAGTTGTACCAGCCTGATGACCGGAAGGTCGCTTGCATGTCCTGGCGAACCTCGCCCGCGATGTCAACAGCGTCAACGGGTGTTTCGTTTCGTATACCTGGAATACAGCGATCCAACCATCTGAAGATCCATTGCAGTTGGCCCAGCTGTGACCTACCCCCAAAAATCCCAATTAGCGTTCGCTTGAACTTTTCATAGTCAGGGCTTTGTAAACCAAACGCATTTAAACGACTGCCTGCATAGGAACCCTGCGTTATATGGGAACGTACATATGCTTTCTTATCTTCGTCAGTCGTTATGTGACTATTGCGCATGCTATCTTCACATGCACGAATAAAATGTGCGACCCTATAATCGTCTTGTCCCGTGAAATTTCGAACATAATCGCCGCGCTGCATGATATTTATAACATTATCAGCATTAGGTGTGGTATTAGTAATGGTGTGAGGGTTAGAAGATGTCATTTTAGTGTCATTAAGCAAGTTAGTATTCTTACTCTTAACAGAAGGCTGGGTTAATAAGGTTGTTACCGATTTAGCAACAGACACACTATCACCTGTAACAGGGGTAACTGCTTTAATATACTTAGGTGAGGTACTATAGTGATTACCAGACCGTAGGGTACGACGGTTTAAGTCGTCAAATGATTCGTCTATAACTTTCTCACTACTTCCTACCGACTCATTTAACTGTGTTCCATACTCAAAATCTATGTCAGTCTGGGCTTGATCATCGATGAGTTGGTTATCAGCAAATAGTTGCGCTAGGCGTTCGATTTCATCTACATTAGACATGGGAAACTTAGAAATTATCTATTAGCCCCCTTGGGTCAATGAATACTTAACAGTAAGTAGATCACTTGCCTCTCATTTACAAGACAAATGAATATGTTTTGTAGTTAATTATTAAACTATCAATAAGTAGACAGACACTTACAAACTACTGTAAATTATAGGATTCCAATACATTAATCTTACATTCGACACTTTATCATTGAAATAATCCTATCCGACGAACCTATCGGTGTGAAGATATCTCTCGAACGTGTTCATGTGTGTAGAATTATGTAATTTAAATACCTATTTATACAGGGTGTAACGTCTGTATAGAGAAGTGATCCTTCAAAAGTTCTGAGTGGAGTGTGGGTGTTGCCTCTTCCTAGGATGCGTGCGCTGCTGCTGGTTTCCTTGGCAACGAGATGACGCTTCTGCTTTGGTGAGAGACGAGTCCACTTGATTTAGGTGAGTTCCTCCTCCGGCGATCAGAAAACTATGATTGGTTATCACACTGGTGGTTGCTGGCTCGCTGGCGAAAACTGCCGTGTGCCAATTCTTCACAGTCCACGTATATATGGAGATCTGTATGATGACACCGGAATTCGTAATTCGCGCTGACGACACAACAATACTGCTCAGCTGCTAGTGAAATACCAATTGAATTCCAGGCTACGAAACTGTTGTTCAACACTGCAACACTGTAATGTCTAGGGAATGCTGAGTGGAGTCTATCTCAACCGGCTCAATCTGGATATGTACCAACAGGCTGTAATATTTGTATATTACGAAGTCTGCACGTATTTGTATGTGACAGAGATAAGGAGCGCTCACTACATATCGTCTCAATACGGGATATAGTTTTAAACACTCGGATTATGTAACGCGTCACTGCTGTGTGGTTTCTTGTTTTTCACAAGACACAGACGGATGATACGACTACCAGTTTGAAGAATCCGTACACACCGCTTGCCACCTATATGAATCGGCTGCTTGTCCAATTAACCAGTCCGTTCACACATATTTATATTTGGGTTTTAAGTAACGAAACCCAAGCGGTAGTTCCTTTGCTTTATTATAAAAGGTTGTATATATAATTCCCGAGTGTATATCAACCGTAAGTCTCACTGTCTAGGAGTGAATGAGAAAGGGACGGCGTTTATGTATGATAAACGTTTGGTCACGTCCTTTCGATATGAGTTGAGGTGAGCTACTGAAGCTTAGGGGCATCGCAGTGCGTGCTTACAGAAATGCTGAGCAATGGGTCTCGCCCTCTTGGGTAAGTTGCCCGCTCACGTGTCAATCTCATGTCTTACTTATAGACAGTGGAAAGTTACAGGGTGGTGAATCTGAATATAATATCAGATGTATTGACCCATTTATATAATACGTTCTGTTGATGAGACAGGGGCCTATTACAATCAACTCCGCCACAGTCCACCACCACCTGCCGCTGCTCCTACAGGATCACCTCCCTCACAGGCCACCACCACCACCTGCTGTTGCTGCTGCTGCTGCTGCTGCACCTACAGGATCAATTCCCCTACAGGCCAACACCACCTGCTGCTGCTGGTGCTCCTACAGGATCAACTCCCCCACAGTCCACCACCATCACCTTCTCCTGCTGCACCTACAGGATCACCTCCCCCATAGTCCACTGCCACCACCTGCTGCACCTACAGAATTAACTCCCCCATAGCCCACTCCCACCACCTGCTGCTGCGGCTGCAACTGCAGGATGAACTCCCCCACAGGCCACCACAACCACCTGCTGCTGATGCAGCTACAGGATCAATTCCCCCACAGGCCACCACCACCACTTGCTGCTGCACGTACAGGATCAACTCCCCCACAGGCCGCCGCCGCCACCACCGCCACCACCTGCTGCTGCTGCACCTAAAGGATCACCTCCCCCATAGTCCACCACCACTACCTGCTGCGCTGCAACTGCAGGATCAACTCCCCCACAGGCCACCACAACCACCTGCTGCTGATGCTGCAGCTACAGGATCAATTCCCGCACAGGCCACCACCACCACTTGCTGCTCCTACTACAGGATCAACTCCCCCACAGGCCGCCACCACAACCACCTGCTGCTGCTGTTGCACCTACAGGATCAATTCTCCCACAGTCCACTATCACCACCTGCTGCTGTTGCACCTACAGGATCACTTCCTCCCCTATAGTGCACTGCCACCACCTGCTGCACCTACAGAATTAACTCCCCCACAGCCCACTACCACCACCTGCTGCTGCAACTGCAGGATCAACTCCCCCACAGGCCACCACAACTACCTGCTGCTGATGCTGCAGCTACAAGATCAATTCCCCCACAGGCCACCACCACCACTTGCTGCTGCACCTACAGGATCACCTCCCATATAGTTAACTACCACCACCTGCTGCTGCTGCACCTACAGGATCACCTCCCCCATAGTCCACCACTCACCACCTGCTGCTGCTGCACCTACAGGATCACCTCCCCATAGTCCACTCACCACCTGCTGCCAAGCAAGGCACCTACAGGATCAACTCCCCCACAGTCCACCACCTCCTGCTGCTGCACCTACAGAATCAACTCTCCCACAGTTCACCACCACCACCTGCTGCTGCTGCACCTACAGAATCAACTCTCCCACAGTCCACCATCACCACCTACTGCTGCTGCACCTACAGGATCACCTCCCCAACAGTCCACCATCACCACCTGCCGCCATTGCACCTACAGGATCAACTCCCCCACAGTCCACCACCACCATCACCTGCTGCTGCTGCTGCTGCTGCTGCACCTACAGGATCAATTCCCCCACAGGCCACCACCACCTGCTGCTGCTCCTACAGGATCAACTCCCCCACAGTCCACCACCATCACCTCCTTCTGCTGCACCTACAGGATCACCTTCCCCATAGTCCACTGCCACCACCTGCTGCACCTAGAGAATTAACTCCCCCACAGCCCACTACCACCACCTGCTGCTGCTGCTGCAACTGCATGATCAACTCCCCCACAGGCCACCACAACCACCTGCTGCTGATGCTGCACCTACAGGATCAATTCCCCCATAGGCCACCACCACCACTTGCTGCTGCACCTACAGGATCAACTCCCCCACAGGCCACCACCACTACCTGCTGCTGCTGCTGCTCCACCTACAGGATCAACTCCCCCACAGGCCGCCACCATAACCACCTGCTGCTGCTGCTGCACCTACAGGATCAGTTCTCCCACAGTCCACTATCACCACCTGCTGCTGTTGCTACTGCCGCTGCTGTTACTGCTGCTGCTGCACCTACAGTATCAACTCCCCCCACAGTCCACCACCACCACTTACTGCTGTTGCTGCACCTACAGGATCAACTCCCCCCACAGTGCACCACCACCACTTGCTGCTGCACCTACAGAATCAACTCTCCCACAGTCCACCACAACCACCTGCTGCTGATGCTGCAGCTACAGGATCAATTCCCCCACAGGCCACCACCACCACTTGCTGCTGCACCTACAGAATCAACTCTCCCACAGTCCACCACCACCACCTGCTGCTGCTGCACCTACAGGATCAACTCCGCCACTGTCCACCACCACCTGCCGCTGCTCCTACAGGATCAACTCCCCCACAGGCCACCACCACCACGTGCTGTTGCTGCTGCACCTACAGGATCAACTCCCCCACAGTCCACTACCACCACCTGCTGCTGTTTCTGCTGCTGCTTTTGATGCTTCACCTACAGGATCACCTCCCCCATAGTCCACCACCAATACCTGCTGCTGCTGCTGCTGCACCTATCCCATATAGTTCACCACCACCACCTGCTGCTGCACATACAGGATCATTTCCCCCACAGGCCACCACCACCACCTGCTGCTGCTGCACCTACAGGATCACCTCCCATATAGTTAACCACCACCACCTGCTGCTGCTGCTGCACCCACAGGATCAACTCCCCACAGTCCACCACTACCACCTGCTGCTGCTGCTGCACCACAGGATCAACTCCCCACAGTCCACCACCATCACCTTGCTGCTGCTGCACCTACAGGATCAACTCCCACAGTCCACTACCACCACCTGCTGCTGCTGCACCTACAGGATCAACTTCCCTACGGTCCACCACCTGCTGCTGCTGCTGCTGCATCTACAGGATCAACTCCCCCACAGTCCACCAACACTACCTGCTGCTGCTGCTGCACCTACAGGATCAACTCCCCCACAGTCCACCACCACCACCTGCTGCTGCTGCTGCACCTACAGGATCAACTCCCCCACAGTCCACCACCACCACCTGCTGCACCTACAGGATCAACTCGCCCACAGTCCATCACCACCACCTGCTGCTCCTACAGGATCAACTCCCCCACAGGCAGTTGGGATGATAATAGACAGGACGGACAGACTTGAGACAGATTAGAAGGCATTTATAAACAAGTATAACACCAAATTGACCATAGCTGCATCAGTGAGGGTAGCTGGTCTTACATCCACCAGCGTAAATAATAATATGCATTAAAAAGTAACACCCTCGCGCGGAAAGAACATCGATGGTCGGTCAGTCGTGTGAGATGGGCCTAAAACTGACTAACGCACATGACGACTATGATGACTTAACACAGGTGATGACTTAAGCGGATGGTGACTAATCTAACCAGAACTCAAGATCACTTCTCTTAATAATATAATTTATCTCGGAATGATCATCGGTGATGCATAAAAAATTTTTTTTTTATGATTTTACCCTCTCCTTATGGCGAATATTTCTTTAACTAATTATTCTAACTTTTATTCTATTCCTTCCTATAGTATACTAGATACTTACAGTACCTAATAACCAGGACCATGATTATAACAACCAGGACCATGATTATAACAACCACGACCATGACTATAACAACCACGAACCATGATTATGACAACCACGACCATGACTATAACAACCACGAACCATGATTATGACAACCACGACCATAATTATAACAACCACGAATATGATTATAACGGCCATGATTATAACAACAGCGACCATAATTATAACAACCACGACTATGATTATAACAACCACGACTATGATTATAACAAGCACGACCATGAATATAACCACGACCATGATTATAACAATCACGACCATGATTATAACAATCACGACCATGATTATAACAACCACGACTATGATTATAATAACCACGACTATGATTATAACAACCACGACCATGATTATAACAATCACGACCATGATTATATCAACCACGACCATGATTATAACCACGAATTTAATTATAACAAGCACGACCATGAATATAACAACCACGACCATGATTATAACATCCACGACTATGATCATAACCACGACTATGATTATAACAACCACGACCATGATTGTAACAACCAAGACCATGATTATAACAACCACGACCATAATTATAACAACCACGACCATCTGGAAAACGATGTCGCTGTACGCTAGCCAAGCACCAGAGTTCGAACTTTCACGCCTCTGTAAACTGTACCACCGGACTCGCCACTGGGCACGAAGGGCCCACAATCACTTGTCTAAGATACTATAGGACTAGCCGTGTGTATATGTTCTGGGTAGCGGAAACGGCACAACATTTTTTCATCAAACTTGGTGGAAAAATCGCAAAAAATTCGTAGAATAGAACAAACCTGGTCCCATGTCGATGATTTCTTTAGGAAGGCATTAATTAACAATTTTATTTACGATGGAAAACGATGCAAGTCTACGGACTTGGCGCACCCGAATTAACCATGCAAGTCTACAGACTTGCACCCTCATTCGCTGTACGCTAGCCAAGCACAAGCGTTCAAACTTTCACCGGGCACGAAGTGCCCGAGATCACTTGTCCTCCTCTGTTTTCTGACACGTACAGTATACTGGACTGGACTGGACCAGCAACTTGTATACACACACACATATATATACATATACCTAACCAAACAGCACCTCACTTAACACAATAACACACCAAGTTGTTGGAGGGTTTCTGTGATAGCACCTGGTAATATCTGGACGTCTCATTTATCGGCTCGTACCTGATGACTATCATAATAGACAAAACATGTAGCTTGTCGATGCTTTACTTTATCATATCTTATATTTTTACCTCTTTATAACGAAGATACTTGGTACTCTTTACCACAGAACATTGTGTTGTCCAAGTCTTAACTGAGAACTCTGACACATGTGTACAAGTAGTCGTAGTTTCCAAAAGTCGAACAGAAGTTCAGACAATCGTGAGGTCGTAAACATGTGGTCGCAAATGGAACGAAAAGATTTAAGAAATACGATCAGTGTCACAAGTATGGCAAGACTGGTCTCTCCAAGCTTTTAGCTCTCACTAACGCAAAAGCTTCTCAATATTCCGTACAGTTGTGGAGAAAATGCTCTTGCCACTACTGGCAATATTTGACATCTACACTTGAGGATCTTGTAGGTAAGGATGATATAGATTTCAACGTTATTCATTCAGACTTTTCGTGGTAGTTTTGTATGGTGGTGTTTCTGATATATCTAAAGTGCACGAAACAGGTGACTCAGAGACAGACTTCATAATTTTGAGTCGTTCACTGTCTCTTGTGTAAAAATAAATTCCACTTAAGAACCTCACCAGCAACCAGTTCGCCATGGTGGTCCTACCAGTGTCAACAAACACCCACCAACAGTGATTACTAGATCGAGAGAACTGAAGCTCCTCACCACGACAAGGCAGTTACCAAACATCAGTTCTCTGAATTAAAAACTGCAGTGGGATACAAGGGACCCACTTTTAGGTCTGAGTCTGCCACCAACTCAGACGTGTTTTTGTTGAAGGAGTTACCCACCTTTGGCAGTGGAGGTCCATCCTCCTAAAATATTACCTTCCGAACACTTCTGAGGTACATGCTCATATTTCAGCCAGCGACCAGCAGTCCCGTTGCTGATCTTGACTGACTTTCTACCTCATTTACACACAGCTGAAGGGTCTCAATTGTTTCTCTTACAACACAACATATTTATCGTTTGTCACTCCTGATCTGTTTGTTTTTTTGTTTCTTTATTTTCAATAATAACACGTGCTTAATATAATATGCAAGTACAGTAGCCACTAGGAAACCAACATAGTATACATGCATTGAAGTTAATTGTATGCGGTAATTTAATTTGCTATGTTATTCTGAATTCTAGTCTAGTTTAGTTTAAAGTATATTCTTGAACGGGAAGACATAAACAGATTATTGATGCTGAAGTCTGGCCCCAGTAACCATAAGAGCCACGAGTCTTGTATCCTGGTGTCACTTTGACGTGTGTATAAAACATTTATATATTATATACACAGTAATATCATAAATATATTTGTTTCCAATATACGAACTAAAAATAGTTTTTCAGTATTATTGCAAGTGAACGTTTGGATCACATGGTATTTAAAACCGTATATATACCTGCAACATTGCGCCAGGGAAAGTTTTTATCACTATCACCTTTTCTGTAATGTAATGATAACAGTCATGGTTACTGCCGCTCATAGTTGGGTTATAACTGAGGCACAGGAGGAGGTATAACGGGTCACATGAAGGGGTATAACCCGATACAGGGGGGGGTATAACGGGTCACATGAGGGGGTATAACCGGACACAGGAAGAGGTATAACGGGTCACAAGAAGGGTATAACCGGACACTGAAGATGGATTAACCTCCGCTCCAGCTGCAGGCTCGTGTCTACGCTAACCTGTCTAGAAACTGCACCAGTATAGGGTGAGTTACTCCTGGGGCACAACACCGTGCGGAACTGGGTTACTGTATTCGTAAAAAACGCCTCACATTGACAGCAACTCTTAATTATGATATAACTTGCCAATTTAGTCCGAATTATTCTTAGTTTTATATTTCGATTGTATCTATGATCACAATTTATATATGGCATCCCCTTGACCTTCAACTGATCTTCACCAAAAACACGGACGCCTACATGACATTTCCCCAAAATCCCACCCAAAAGTTAAGTTCAATCATTTTAAACATTTAGTAGTCCATTTTCACTTATAAACGTAAAGAAACAAAATCACACAATTATCAGATCAAAATTGTTGCCGAGTTACTCTAAATAAAATGCATACATGCTCAACCAATCAATAAACTCTGGGTATTATGCCAAATAAAAAGATAATTTTAGTAATATATACCAAACAAGCTTATACTATGAACGCACACACGCTATGTGCGAAAGTAAAATAATACCCCAAAACCATCGAAAAACCCTGATTAAATCCTACCCTCACCCAACATAACGTTGGGAATTTAAAATCCGCAAATTCGCTGGATGACCGAAACGATAATACAGAAAAAAGAAATAAACGGGGAGGAGGAACGCGAACTGGCGGTCCAAGATGGCGGTCCGAGCGGAACACAGATTTTATTCTTAACACGAACAAGGGAAAACGAAAAGGCTAATATTTAACGAGTGTGTTCCAGCCTTAACACCAAGTTGAGGAAATTTTTCCCATTAAAGATACAAGATTTTTTATTGTTCCTTTAAACCACAACACACACCGACAACAACAGCGTCTTACCTGACTCCTCAAGAAGGCGTTGTGCACCCGGTGTCCTGCCACTTTCCTTCACCGTTAAGACACTTAGTAAACACTTCACCATATGTATCCAACTTTTTTCCCAGGAGGTCTTCTGTGTGTGATCACAGCGTGTAAATTCATCATATAACGCGCTGCATTAAATTACCAATACAATTAATAAAGTCACAGAGAGCGGTGAGCGTCCATGCACCGCCCCAAGGTGTCGCGGGGTACTGAGTAGTGCCTTGTTGTAGGGAAAGTAATGTTAAAAATAGTACTACGATTGAACTCCAAGAGTCCAAAACCAATCATTTATTGATGATACGAAGCGACCAAAACTAACCTAACTTTACCCATATTTCCCAAAGATCATTACAGTATGTTTCGTTACCATACGTTAGCTTCATATCTTCTGCTTTGAGAAAAATTGTGAGATCATCATTCTTGGTTGTGATAAACTTCCAACATTAGTTATCTTTGTTCGAAAGTTCTTTCATCGAATGATTAAATTTGTTTGAAATTTCGAATGATGTGTTCAGATGCCAAACTTTGTGATAACTGATAGTAGTGAGACAATTGAGCAACCGGCTTCTTCGGCCTTCGATACAAGCTTTGAGTGTTATTTATTAACGTTTAAATGGTTTTATGAAAGTTCTATTATATTTATTATGTTTTTAACTTGCAATATTTTATTTTAGTCCTTTAAACATTAAATTTAATTCGGCGAAATATAAACTACGCTGTTGCGTCGCCAGGGATGTAATTACCACAATCAATCAGCCCAGTGTCTCTTAAGAGGTGGCCAACCTTACCACACAAACCATTAAGTTCCTCTCTCGGTATTTGAAAGAGAAGTGATTGTCATGTGTAGCGAGAGTTTTCAGCATTATTTGTATGTGTTACAAAACACCAATGTAACTTACGGGACTAACTTACCATCTGTTGATACTGTTATAATGAGACTATGATTGGGATACAAATATTACTGAAAATTATGGACAAATTATTATTTTTTCATTGTATAACAATTTTGCTCCAAGGTTATGATGACCTTTAAATTTGTATAAGATTAAATTATCTGTTCTATTGATGTAGTACAGCGTTCATGTCAAAATGAACTATTTTATTAGTGTAAAATAATTCATGTGTTCTTATAATATTTATAACTTTTTGTAAGCCCCAGAAGGGGGTGGTATAGGTGAGGGTGGGAGTAGTATACTGCATAGTCCTTTTGATGTAATAGTTTTATTGTCTATAAAATATTTCAATTTCAATTTCAGTATTTGAACGCACGAGAAGGTCCTTGGTGATGAGGCATTCATGAACACATTGTACTTTGCAAGTTTGTATATAATAAAAGACGTCTGTGGTTAGTACCGGTTTACATAAGCTGGAGGTGACTGTGGCTTAAGCCTGAGTGTACTGGTCAGGTGAGACCTATTTGTAAACGCCACACACCTTGATCCTGGCGAATAATGGCCGTTACACCCTCTGGCCCAACCACACCCTCTGGCTCCCACACACCCTCTGGCCCTTACAAATGATATGGCCTCACACATCCTGTGGCCTTCTCACACTCCATGACCCTCTCACACTCCATGGTCCTCACACAATCTGTAGCCCTCACACACCCTGTAGTCCTCACATACCCTATAACCCTTACACAAATATGGCACTCACACACCCTGTGGCCCTGACACATGTTGTGACCCTCACACACCCTGTGGTCCTCACACAATCTGTTGCTTTCACACACCCTGTGACCCTCACACACCTTGTGGCCCACACATGCCCTGTGGCCCTCATATACCCTGAGGCCTTCACACATCCTGTGGCCCTCACACAATCTGTTGCCTTCATACACCCTGTGACCTTCACACACCCTGTGACAATCACACACCCTGCGACCTTCAC
>NW_024752423.1:0-27295 GCF_018991925.1 Homarus americanus
CTAGAACAACATCACTAACGGTCGGGAGAAAGATGGCGGTGATGGCAGCAGATGGGCAGCGCAGGGCGGCGAAAGCGGTGATGCAGCAGCGTGGTGATGGGCAGCACGGTGATGGCGGTGATGGGCACGAGCGGCGGTGATGGCAAGCGGATGCAGCAGGATGGCAGAAATGGTGAAGCGGTGATGGCAGTGGAGGAGTGGCGGATGAGGCAGTGGAGCGGTGGTGGTGATGGTGTGATGGGGTGGTGGTAAGCACAGGGCGGCGTGGCAGCAGGGTGGTGGAGTGGGTAGAGCGGTGATGGGCAGTGATGGGCGGTGATGGCAGCGATGGCGGTGATGAGGGAGCGGCGGCGTGATGGGCAGCGCAGGGCGGTGATGCGGTGATGGGCAGCGAAGGGCGGCGATGGCGGGCGGATGGCGGCGGCGGCGTGATGGGCAGCGATGGGCGGCGATAAGCGCAGGCGGCGGAATGGCGGCGGCGGGATAAGTGATGCAAGAGGCGGCGATGGCGGTGATGGCAGATGGCAGGCGGTGAGGGTGATGGCGGTGATGCAGGATGGGGTGAAGTGATGGCGGCGATGGCAGCGAATGAGGCAAGAGGGCTGATGACGGCGACGGCGTGGAGCGGCGGCGCGGTGATGGCGGTGATGGCGGCGTGATGGCAGTGATGCGGTGATGGGCAGTGATGGCGGCGGACAGAGTGATGGGGATGGCAGATGGGCAGTGATGGGCGGTGATGGCGGTGATGGGCAGTGCAGGGGCGGTGATGGCGGTGAGGCGCAGGGGCGGTGATGGTGGTGATGGCGGTGATGGCGGCGGAGCGGCAGTGCAGGGGCGGCGTGATGGCGGTGATGGCAGTGCAGGGGCGGGATGGCGGTGATGAGGCAGGCGGTGATGCAGCGCAGGGGCGGGTGATGGCGGCGGATGCGCAGGGCAGTGATGGGCGGTGATGGCAGTGATGGCGGTGAGCAAGCGCAGGGCGGCGTGATGGCGGCGGATGCAGGCAGGGCGGTGATGGCGATGGAAAGTGATGGGTGGCAGAAGTGATGGCGTGATGGGGCGGTGATGCGGCGTGATGGCGGCGATGGGCAGGAGCGGCGGTGATGGTGATGGCGGCGGCGAAGGGCAGCGTGATGGGGCGGCGGTGCAGCAGGGGCGGTGATGGCGGTGATGGCGCAGGGGCGGTGATGGCGGTGATGGGCAGCGTGATGGGCGGTGATGGGCAGCCAGGGGTGGTGATGGGCGGTGATGGCAGCGTAGGGCGGCGTGATGGGCGGTGATGGCAGCGTGAGTGCGGTGATGGGCAGCAGAGGCGGTGATGGCGGTGATGCAGTGATGGCGGTGATGGCAGTGCAGGGCGGTGATGGGCGGTGATGCAAGCAGGCGAGGGCGGCGGATGGGCGGTGATGCGAGCGATGGGCGGCAAAGGTTAAGCGGCGGCGATGAGCTTGATGGCGGCGTGATGGCAGCGATGCAGTGATGGCGGCGTGATGGCAGATGGTGGCGTGATGGCAGTGAGCGGCAGGAGGCAGTGTGGATGGGCAGTGAGCGGTGGCAGGAGGCAGGCAGGGGTGGTGAGCGGTGATGGCAGTGAGGGGTGGTGATGGCAGGAGGCAGTGGAGTGGTGGTGAGGTGCGCAGGGGCGGTGATGGTGGTGATGGCAGTGCAGGGGGGTGGTGAGTGGGCGGTGATGGGCAGGTGGTGATGGGCAAGTGCAGGGGCGTGATGGGTGGGTGATGGCGAGTGCAGGGCGTGATGGCGGCGTGATGGGCGAAAGTGATGGGCGTGATGGTTAAGCGCAGGGGCGGCGGATGGCGGTGATGGTGGAGGGCAAGATGCGGGTGATGGCAGGCGATGGGCAGGTAAGAAAGTGGCAGAGTGATGGGCGGCGGATGGCGGTGATGGGCAGCAGAGCATGATGGCGATGGGCGGTGATGGGCAGTGATGGGCAAGGTGATGGGCGTGATGGGCGGCGGCGGGCAGAGGGGCGGTGATGGGCGGCGTGATGGGCAGCGCAGGGGCGGCGTGATGGCAGATGAAGAGCGTGATGGCGCGTGATGGGCAGCGCAGGGGGCGGTGATGGGCGGTGATGGGCAGCGCAGGGCTATGATGGCGGCGTGATAAGGAGCGCAGGGGCGCGGTGATGCGGGCGAAACGCGCAGGGGCGTGATGGCGGCGGATGGCGGCGAGGGCGGTGATGGCGGCGATGGCGGATGGCGGTGATGGCGAGGCGGCGGATGGGCGGCGGATGCACAGTGCAGAGGGCGGTGATGGCGGCGGTGATGGCGCGGGGGCAAGTGTGATGGTGAAGTGATGGGGCGGTGAGCGGTGGTGAGGCAGATGGGCGGGAGGGCAGTGATGGGCGGTGATGGCAGTGATGGGTGGCGGGTGATGGCGGGATGGGGCGGTGCAGGTGGCAGGGGTGGTGAGTGGCGGTGATGGGCAGCGCAGGGCGGTGATGGGTGGGTGATGGCAGTGATGGCGGTGATGGCAGTCAGGGGTGGTGGAGTGGCGGTGATGATGAAGGTAGGGTGGTGAGTGGTGGTGATGGCAGTGCAGGTGTGGTGGAGGGCAGTGTAGGGGTGGTGATGCAGCGAGGGGTGGTGGAGTGGGTGGTGATGGCAGTGATGGTGATGGGCAGTGCAGGGGTGGTGGATGGGCGGTGATGGGCGGGTGATGGCAGGATGGCGGCGGGGGCAGTGATGGTGATCGATGGCAGCGTGATGGCAGCGGATGGGCGGTGATGCGGTGATGGGCAGCGGGCAGGGGGCGGCGTGATGGGCATGATGGCAGTGATGGCGGTGATGATGGCGCAGGGGCGGTGATGGCGGTGATGGCAGCGCAGGGGTGGTGATGGGGTGATGGCGCAGGGGCGGTGATGGCGGTGATGGCAGCAGGGGCGGTGATGAGCGCAGGGGCAGGAGTGGCGGTGATGGGCAGGCAGGGTCGGTGAGCGGTGGCGGGATGGGCAGTGATGGTGGTGATGGCAGTGGAGCGGTGGGCGTGGAGGAGCGAGCGGTGATGGGCAGTGATGGACAGTGATGGCGGTGATGGGCGGTGCGCAGGGGGCGGTGATGGTGGTGATGGCAGTGCAGGGGCGGCGGATGGCGGTGATGGGCAGTGGATGGCGGCGATGGCAGAGGGCGGGTGATGGCGGTGATGCAAGAGTGATGGGTGGGTGATGGGCAGAGTGGAGCAAGTGGTGAGGTCAGGAGTGGTGGGAGGAGTGGGTGAGGCAGTGGAGGAGGTGGAGGAGTGTAGGGTGGTGGAGTGGTGGTGGAGGCAGTGAGAGTGGTGGGTGGAGGCAGGCAGGGGTGGTGGGATTGCGGTGGAGGGCAGTGAGGGGTGCAGGAGTGGCGGTGATGGCAGTGCAGGGGTAGTGATGGGTGGTGATGGGCAGTGTGAGGGGTGGTGGAGCAACATGGTGGTGATGGCAGCAGTAGGGGCGGTGATGGCGGTGATGGCAGTGTGATGCAGGGTGATGGCAGGGTGATGGGCAGGGCGGTGATGGCGGGTGATGCGCGCACGGCGGTGATGGCGGTGATGGGCAGCCTGCGGTGAGCGGCGGTGAGGCAGTGCGGGCTGCGTGGTGAGCGGTGAGCGGTGGTGAGTGGGCAGTGGTAGGGGTGGTGAGTGGGTGGTGGTGGCAGTGTGATTGGTGGTGGGAGGATAGTGGAGTGGTGGTGGGAGGGTAGTGTGGGGGTGGTGGAGTGGTGGAGTGAGGGTAGGGGTGGTGGGAGGGCTCACGGCGGTAGCTGGTATGAGTGGCAGTGCCTACTTGGCCTTTGATGACGGCCATTTCCATTCTATTATCAACATCTCTCTACCACTATACATCACCACTACTCGCTCTTAATGACAGCGACATAGTGTCTGTGTGTGTAATAATAATAACAATAATAACACACACACACAATAATAATAATAATAATAATAATAATAATAATATTTAACGGTTTATTAAAAGTCGCATCCCGAAGGCTGAAAATATACATTGGACAAAATGACTTATTACACAAAGACATGGGGTGGGTGGGTCGTTTAACATGGGGTGGGTGGGTCGTTTAACCTTGGGGTGGTGGGGTCGTTTAACCTAGGGGTGGTGGGTCGTTTAACCTTGGGGTGGGTGGGTCGTTTAACATGGTGGGTGGGTCGTTAACCTGGGGTGGTGGGTCGTTTAACATGGGTGGTGGTCAACATGGGTTGTGGGTCGTTTAACATGGGGTGGGTGGGTCGTTTAACCTGGGATGTAGGTCGTTTAACATGGGGTGGGTGGGTCGTTTAACATGGGGTGGGTGGGTCGTTTAACGGGGGTGGGTGGGTCGTTTAACGTGGGGGTGGGTGGTCGTTTAACGGGGTGGTGGGTCGTTTAACGTGGGGTGGGTGGGTCGTTTAACGGGTGGTGGGTCGAATGGTGGGACGGGGTGGGTGGTCGTTTAACATGGGGTGGGTGGTCGTTTAACATGGGGTGGGTGGGTCGTTTAACATGGGTGGGTGGGGTTTAACATGGTGTGGGTGGGTCGTTTAACATGAGGTGGGTGGGTCGTTTAACAAAAGCTATACTGAAAGGAGAAGGAACATGAATAAATACAAAATTATAGTTCACAAGGCGGCCCGCCTGCTGGTCGCGGAGACACCAGGTGGTGTGGTGTTCACGGTGCAGTAACCGTCTCGGGTGTTGATATGAAGGAACTCCGTGGTCAAGAGACATCGGGTGGTGTGGTGTTCACGTGTGGTAACTCGTCCTCGGGTGTTGATAGAGTGAACTCACGTGGTCACGGAGAATGCGGTGGTGTTCACGTGGTATGGTAACGCCCTCGGGTGTTGGGGATCAGTGGTCAAGGAGACATCAGGTGGTGAGTGGTGTCACAGCACTGCCCCGCAGGGTGGTGGTTGGTTATCCCGTAGTCATGTGCACAGCCGGTCGGCCCTCTGTTGTTCCCAGGTGGATGGATTAGCACCTCCTGGTCAGAAGATGGTTAGTTCTCAGGGTGCTTATCTCACTGGTGGGTCACTGTTTCACTGCGTACTGTCTAGTGCTGAATTCACTGGCTAAACACTGTTCATCACTGTGCAACACTGATCCCAATTCTTTCCGAAACGAAATTGTCACTTTTCATTATATAGATATCCCGGTGGTGAGGATGGTCAGAGGGACTTGGGGAATGGGCCGACATTGGCCAGGGGGGCACACTGCTCAGCAGAGAGGCGCCTGAATAGGTCTTGACCCTACGGTGGTCAAGGACGTAGTGTGTGTGTGTGCTCCACCGGTCTAGTGCTCCACCGGTCTAGTGCTCCAACAGTCTAGTGCTCCACCGGCCTAATGCTCCACCAGTCTAGTGTTCCACCAATCTAGTGTTCCACCAGTTTAGTGCTCCACCAGTCTAGTGCTCCACCAATCTAGTGTTCCACCAGCCTAGTGCTCCACCAGGTCTATGGTTCCACCAGTCTAGTGTTCCACCAGTCTAGTGCTCCACCAGCCTAGTGCTCCACCAGCCTAGTGCTCCCCAGTCTAGTGCTCCACCAGCCTAGTGCTCCACCAGCCTAGTGCTCCACCGGCCTAGTGCTCCACCAGCCTAGTGCTCCACCGGTCTAGTGCTCACCGGTCTAGTGCTCCACCAGCCTAGTGTTCCACCAGCCTAGTGCTCCACCAGCCAAGTGCTCCACCGGCCTAGTGGTCCACCGGCCTATGCTCTACCAGTCTAGTGTTCCACCAGTCTAGTGCTTCACCAGTCTAGTGCTCCAACAGTCTTGTGTTCCACTGCCTAGTGCTCCAGCAGCTTGTGTTCCACCAGTCTAGTGTTCACAGTCTAGTGCTAAGCCAGCCTGAACCACCCCAGCTTAGTGCTCCACCAGCCTAGTGCTCCACCGGTCTAGTGCTCCCGGCCTAGTGCTCACCGGTCTAGTGCTTCACCAGCCTAGTGCTCCACCGGCCTAGTGCCCCACCTGCCTAGTGCTCCCACCGGCCTAGTGCTCTACCAGTCTAGTATTCCACCAGTCTAGTGCTTCACCAGTCTAGTGCTCCAACAGTCTAGTGCTCCAACAGTCTAGTGCTCCATCAGCCTAGTGCTCCCACCGGCTAGTGCTCCACCGGCCTAGTGCTCCACCGGTCTTGTGTTCCACCAGTCTAGTGCTCCACTAGCCTAGTGCTCCCACTAGTCTTGTGTTCCACCAGTCTAGTGCTCCACCAGTCTAGTGCTCCACCAGTCTAGTGTTCCACCAATCTAGTGCTCCACTAGCCTAGTGCTCCACCGGCCTAGTGCTCCACCGGCCTAGTGCTCACCGCCTAGTGCTCACCGGCCTAGTGCTCCACCGGTCTAGTGCTCCACCGGTCTAGTGCTCCACCGGTCTAGTGCTGCACCAGCCTAGTGTTCCACCAGCCTAGTGCTCACCAGCCAAGTGCTCCACCGGCCTAGTGGTCCACCGGCCTAATGCTCTACCAGTCTAGTGTTCCACCAGTCTAGTGCTTCACCAGTCTAGTGCTCCAACAGTCTTGTGTTCCACTAGCCTAGTGCTCCAGCAGTCTTGTGTTCCACCAGTCTAGTGTTCCACCAGTCTAGTGCTAAACCAGCCTAGGGCTCCACCCCAGCCTAGTGCTCCACCAGCCTAGTGCTCCACCGGTCTAGTGCTCCACCGGCCTTGTGCTCCACCGGTCTAGTGCTTCACCAGCCTAGTGCTCCACCGGCCTAGTGCCCCACCTGCCTAGTGCTCCACCGGCCTAGTGCTCTACCAGTCTAGTATTCCACCAGTCTAGTGCTTCACCAGTCTAGTGCTCCAACAGTCTAGTGCTCCAACAGTCTAGTGCTCCATCAACCTAGTGCCCACCAGCCTAGTGCTCCACCGGCCTAGTGCTCCACCGGTCTTGTCTTCCACCAGTCTAGTGCTCCACTAGCCTAGTGCCCACCAGTCTAGTGCTCCACCAGTCTAGTGCTCCACCAGTCCAGTGTTCCACCAGTCTAGTGTTCCACCAGCCTAGTGCTCCACTAGCTTAGTGCTCCACCAGTTTAGTGCTCCACTGCCTAGTGCTCCACCGGCCCAGTGCTCACCGGCCTAGTGCCCACCGGCCTAGTGCTCCACCGGCCTAGTGCTCCACCGGCTAGTGCTCCACCGGTCTAGTGCTCCACCGGCCTAGTGCTCCACCGGTCTAGTGTTCCACCAGACTAGTGCTTCATCAGTCTACTGCTCCCCCAGTCTAGTGTTCCACCAGTCGTGCTCCATTAGTCAGTGTTCCACCAGTCTAAGGCTACACCACTGCCACCAGTCTAGTGCTCCATCAGTCTAATGTTCCATCAGTCCAGTGTTCTATCAGTCCAGTGCTCCATCAATCTAGTGCTCCACAACTCTAGTGTTCTACCGAATCTAGTGCTTTACCAGTCAAGTGCTCCACCAGTCTAATGTTCCACCAGTGTAGTATTCCACCAGTGTAGTGTTCCACCAGTCTAATGTTTCGCCAGTCTAGTGTTAGGCCAGTCTAGTGCTCCACCAGCCGAGTGCTCCACCAGTTATCAAAACCGACACTCAACATGAAAGTTCCATCTCAACAATACCTCCTCATCATCTTCTTCTTCTTCCACCTCATCTTCTTCCACCTTCTCCTCTTCCGCCAATTGGAATATTCTCAACACTTATGAGAAAAACCTGCAGAGACCCTCGGCCAGATTGAAAGAATACACCAGGACTGGTTTGATAAAAATGACCCGGTAACCATTGTAGTCGTCGATGATGAACGTGCTACTTTAATTGACTGGCAGAACAACCCTCAGTCTCGAACCAGAGCTGATAAATTACGCAAGAAGAAAGCAGCGGCCCAGCACGAATCTCGCAATCTAAAGAATGACTGCTCTGAAAATAAAGCATGTGAAACACAAAAACTTACATATCCACTCAAACATTTTATGGGCCAATCACCATGGCTCCGCTTATCCGACAGTAACTCCATAATTAAAGACGATGAAGGCCTCCTTCAGCGCTGGGAAGAGCACTACCATTTGCTACTCAATCAAACCACCGATATGCATTTCCCGACTACCCAGCAGGTCCCTCAGCATCATAGCTGACCCACCTCAGCTATCCTCCATCCCTGGATGAGGTAGCTACAGCCATCAAACAGATGAAAAATGACAAAGCCTCAGATCCTGATGGATTCCTGGCCGAGATGTATAAAGCAGGAGGACCTCTGCTTACTAGCTGTCTCCACTCTCCTGGAGAATATATGGAAGGAGAAAATTCCCTGCTATTAGATGCCTCCACCGTCAATATTTATAAGAACAGACTATGACAACTACCCAGGATCTTGTTGCTGTCCTTACTTGGCAAGATTATTGCCCGCGGTCTTCCTAAACAGACTTCTTCCTAAGGCGAAAAACTTCCTCCCAGAATCTCAATGTGGCCTTAGACCATCATGTGGCAACACTGATATGATCTTTGCTGTCCTACAGATACACGAAAATTGCAGAGAACAGCGTCGTGATCTGTAATTAGGCTTCATCGACCTAACCAAGGCCTTCGACTCGGTCAACAGGGAAGCCCTCTGGTGGACAGTCAGCCGTTTTGGCTGCCCACCAAAATTCATCGCCATTGTGAGGCAACCCTGATAGCATGAACTGCACTGTCCTGCACAATGGCACCCAGTCTGAGTTCTTACCCATCCAAATGGGGGTAAAACAAGGATGTGTACTGGCACTATCACTCTTTTCCATTTTCTTGCCTGCCTTCCTTACTCGTGTTAGTGCCAATTCAGCCGGCAGGGTGGACATCCAGTATCGGATGAAGAATCTTTTCAACCATATGATGTCTCCAGGCAGAAATAAAGGTGTCAACAGCTTCCATTACTGAGCTTCAGTATGCAGACAACCTCACCCTTGTCACTCACACTGAATGCGACCTACAGAAGAATCTGAACACCTATGCAAATATGTATGCATTACCCTGTAATGGCCCCTGTCTCATCAACAGAACGTATTATATAAATGGGTTATTTACATCTGATTTATATTCAGATTCATCCCCGTAACTTTTTCACTATCTATGAGGAGGACATGAACTGATCACGTGAATGGTGACTTTCCCAAGAGGGAGAAGCCCATATGTCAGCATCTATGCAAGCGCGCACCAAAGCGACGACCTTAGTCAGTCACTCACACCAACTTTTATCAAACGGACGTTGATTCAAGTTTATACATAAACGCCGTCCCTTTCTCATTACACTCATAAATAGTGGAACTTACGGTTGATCTACACTCAGGAATTATAGACATGATACTTTTTAATAAAACAAGAAACTTCAATTGGGTTTCGTTACTAAAAGCCCAACATATATTATATGTGTACCATCCTGGTTAACTGGGGAATTAACCAGCGGAACACTTCGGCCTTGAGGTGAATGTATGTAAGACTGGTTCGGCCACACCTCTACCATCCATCCAGCTTAACAGTACTACCCTCGCTAATGTTACCCACTTTCAGTATCTCAGCTCCCACCTGTCCACCTTTGCAGACATCGATGAAGAGATTCAACATCGAATCAGATGTTCATGTTTTCAGCTGTATGGAGCTGAAATTATCTACAAAGTTGCACACATATATCGAGTAGTGGTCCTCCCCACCCTTCTATATGGCAGCGAGACATGGGTCACATACAGGAGGCACCTCAAGGCACTTGAAAACTTTCACCAACGTAGTCTACGTTCGATCATCCGAGTTCGCTGAGGAGACAAGAATAAATGCCAGTATTCTCGCTGATACCAACTGCAGGGGCATCGAGGCTACCATTATCCATGAACAACTACGCTGGACTGGCCTTGTTACCCACATGGACGACAGTAGACTGCCAAAGGAGCTACTTTACAGTCAACTAACGAATAGTAAACGTAATGCTGGCGGGCAACTGAAAAGTTATAAGGATATTCATAAGACAAACCTGAAAAAGGTGCCAAATCGACCCCCTCACCTGGGAGATGCTTACTCCACACCGTAACGCTTAGAGGAGCACCATACGAGAAGGTGTCAATACTTTCGAGTTAGCCCGACTGCAAACCGAGGCAAACATGCGCCAGTGTCAGAAAGACGCAGCCCCGCCCTCCCACACGCGTAACATCTGTGGACGAAAATGACAGTCCCGTATCGGCCTCTTTAGTCACCTCAGAACTCACCAATGAAGGTGACATCCTTAATAACTCATATCATTGTATCATAGCTGGATGATCGCTACACTGCCCAGAGTGACAGCAAAGTAGTAGTAGTGATATAGTGGTGATGGTAGTGATGGTAGTGGTAGAGGTGGTGGTAGAGGTGGTGGTAGAGGTGGTGGTAGTGGTGGTGGTAGTGGTGGTGGTAGTGGTGGTGGTAGAGGTGGTGGTGGTGGTGGTGGTGGTGGGTGGTGGTGGTGGTGGGTGGTGGTGGTGGTGTAGAGGTGGTGGTAGTGTGGTGGTAGTGGTGGTGTAGAGGTGGTGGTGGTAGGTGGTAGAGGTGGTGGTAGAGGTGGTGGTAGGTGGGTGGTGGTGGTGGTGGTGGTGGTGGTGGTGGTAGAGGGTGGTGGTGGTGGTGGTGGTGGTAGAGGTGGTAGAGGTGGTGGTGGTGGTAGAGGTGGTGGTAGAGTGTGAAGTGGGTGTGGAGGTGGGGTGGTGAGGGTGGTGGGAGTGGGTGGTAGAGGTGGTGGTGAGTGCGGGTGGTGGTGAAGTGAGTGGTGAGGTGGGTGGCAGCTGGTGGAAGGGTGGAGTGGTGGAAGTGGGTGGCAGCGTGGTGGAAGTGGGTGGTAGAGGTGGGGTGGGCGGTGGTGGGAAGCGGGTGGTAAAGGTGGTGGTGGCGGAAGGGTGGAGGTGGTGGGCAGGTGGTGGAAGTGGGTGGTAGAGGTGGAGGCGTGGTGAGTGGTGGAAGAGGGGTGGTGGTAGAGGTGGAGGTGGGTGGTAGCGTGGTGGGAAGCTGGTGGTAGAGGGTGTGGGTGGTAGGTGGCGGGGAAGGGTGGTAGAGGTGGGTGGTAGAGGTGGGTGGTAGGGTGGTGAAGTGGGTGGTAGAGGTGGGTGTAGCGTGGTGGAAGTGGGTGGTAGGAGGTGGGTGGCAGGTGGTGGTGGTGAGTGGTGGTGGTGGGAGGTGGGTGGCAGCTGGTGGAAGTGGGTGGTAGAGGTGGGTGGGTTGGTGGAAGTGGTGGTAGAAGTGGGTGGCAGCGGTGGAGGTGGGTGGTAGAGGGGTGGGTGGCAGGTGGTGGTAGTGGAAGTGGGTGGTAGAGGGGTGGTGGCGTGGTGGAGCGGTGGTAGAGGTGGTGGCAGCGTGGTGGAAGTGGGGGGTAGAGGTGGGTGGAGGTGGTGAAGTGGGTGGTAGAGGTGGGTGGTAGCGTGGTGAAAGTGGGTGGAAGAGGTGGTGGCAGCGTGGTGAAGTGGGTAGGGTGGAAGTGGGTGGCAGGAGGTGGGTGGTAGCGTGGTGAAGTGGGTGGTAGAGGTGGGTGGTAGGGTGGTGGAAGTGGGTGGTAGAGGTGGGTGGTAGCGTGGTGGAAGTGGGTGGTAGAGGTGGTGGTAGGGTGGTGGTAGTGAAGTGGGTGGTGGAGGTGGAGAGCTTGGTGGAAGTGGGTGGTGAGGGTGGCAGGTGTGAAGGGGGTGGTAGGAGGTGGGTGATGGTGGTAGTGAAGTGGGTGGTAGAGGTGTGTGGTAGAGGTGGGTGGTAGCGTGGTGGTAGGGAAGTGGGTGGTGGTAGAGGTGGGTGGCAGCTTGGTGGAAGTGGGTGGTAGAGGTAGCAGGTGGTGGTAGAGGTGGGTGGTAGTTGTGGTAGTGGAAGTGGGTGGTAGAGGTGGTGGAGCTTGGTGGAAGGATGGTAGAAGGTGGAGGTGGTGGAAGTGGTGGTAGAGGTGGGTGGGCAGCGTGGTGGTAGTGGAAGTGGGTGGTGAGGTGGGTAGTAGCGGTAGAAGTGGGGTGGTAGAGGTGGGTGGCAGCTGGTGGTAGAGGTGGGTGGCAGCTGAAGGTGGGTGGTAGAGGTGGGTGGCAGCTTGGTGGAAGTGGGTGGTAGAGGTGGGAGTGGTGAGCTGTGGAAGTGGGTGGTAGAGGTGGTGGTATGGAAGTGAAAGTGGGGTGGTAGAGGTGGGTGGAGGCGTGGTGGTAGTGGAAGGGTGGTAGAGGTGGGTGGCAGCGTGTTGGAAGTGGTGGTAGAGGTGGGTGTTAGCTTGGTGGGAAGTGGGTGGTAGAGGTGAGTGGTAGCTGGTGGAAGTGGCAGGTAGAGGTGGATGGTATGGAAGTGAAAGTGGTGGTAGAGGTGGGTGGCAGCGTGGTGGAGTGGAAGTGGGTGGTAGAGGGTGGTGGCAGCGTGGTGAAGTGGGTAGAGGTGGGTGGTGGAAGGTGGTGGCAGTGGGTGAGTGGAGGTGGTTGGAAGCGTGGTGGTAGGGAAGTGGAGTGGTAGAGGTGGGTGGCAGCTATGGAAGTGGGTGGCAAGGGAAGTGGGTGGCAGCGTGGTGATGTGGGTGGTAGAGGTGGGTGGCAGCGGTGGTAGTGGGAAGGGTGGTAGAGGTGGGTGGTGGAAGGTTGTGGTAGTGGGAAGTGGGTGGTAGCGTGGTGGCAGTGGGTGGTAGAGGTGGGTGGTAGCGTGGTGGTAGTGGAAGTGGGGTGGTAGGAGGTGGGTGGCAGCTTGGTGGAAGTGGGTGGTAGAGGTGGGTGGCAGTGCAGGTGAAGTGGGTGGTGAAGTGCTGTGGTAGTGGAAGTGGGTGGTAGAGGTGGGTAGGCAGCATGGAAGTGGGTGGTAGAGGTGGGTGGCAGCGTGGTGGAAGTGGGTGGCAGAGGTGGGTGGCAGCGTGGTGGTAGTGGAAGTGGGATGGTAGAGAGGTGGGTGGTAGCTTGGTAAGCGGAAGTGGGTGGTAGAGGTGGGTGGCAGCTTGGTGGTAATGGGTGGTAGAGGTGGGTGGCAGCCTGGTGGTAGTGGAAGTGGGTGGCAGTGGAAGGGTGGTAGAGTTGGGTGGCAGCGTGGGTGGTAGTGGAAGTGGGTAGAGGTGGGTGGCAGGGTAGTGAAGTGGGTGGTAGAGGTGCGTGGTAGCATGGTGAAGTGGTGGTAGAGGTGGGTGGTAGAGTGGTGAAGTGGCAGAGGTGGGTGGTAGCGTGGTGGTAGTGGAAGTGGGTGGTAGGAGGTGGTGGCAGCTTGGTGAAAGTGGGTGGTAGAGGTGGGTGACAGCGGTGGAAGTGGTGGTAGAGGTGGGTGGCAGCGTGGTGGTACTGGAAGTGGGTGGTTATGGTGGGTGGTAGCGTGGTGGTAGCGGAAGTGGGTGGTAGGAGGGAAGGCAGCGTGGTAGTGGAAATGGGTGGTGGAGGTGGGGTGGTGAAGCGTGGGGGAAGTGGGTAGTAGGAGGTGGGTGGTGAGCGTGGTGGTAGTGAAAGTGGATGGAGGTGGGTGGTAGCGTGTGGTGAAGTGGGTGGTAGAGGTGGGTGGTAGCATGGTGGTAGTGGAAATGGGTGGTAGAGGTGGGTGGTAGCGGTGGTAGTGAGTGGGTGGTAGAGGTGGGTGGCAGCGTGTTGGTAGTGGGAAATGGGTGGAAGAGGTGGCGGTAGTGGTGGTAGTGGAAGTGGGTGGCAGGAGGTGGTGTAGCGTGGTGGTAGGGAAGTGGGTGGTAGAGGGGTGGCAGCTGGTGGAAGTGGGTGGTAGAGGTGGGTGGCAGCGTGGTGGAAGTGGGTGGTAGAGGTGGGTGGCAGCGTGGTGGTAGTGGAAATGGGTGGTAGAGGTGGGTGGTAGTGCAGGAGGGGAAGTGGGTGGCAGAGGTGGGTGGTAGCGTGGTGGTAGCGGAAGGGTGGTAGAGGTGGGTGCGGCTTGCAGGAAGTGGGTAGAGGTGGGTGGCAGCGTGATGAAGTGGGATGGTGAAGGGGTGGCAGCGTGGTGGGAAGTGGGTAGAGGTGGGTGGCAGGTGGTGGTGGTAGTGGAAGTGGGTGGTAGAGGTGGGTGGTAGCGTGGTGGTAGTGGAAGTGGGTGGTAGAGGTGGGTGGTGAAGGTGGTAGTGAAAGTGGTAGAGGTGGGTGGCAGCCAGGAAGTGGGGGGTGGAGGTGGGTGGCAGCGTGGTGGTAGAGGTGGGTGGTGAGCGTTGTGGTAGTGAAAGTGGTGGTAGAGGTGGTGGCAGCTTGGTGGAGCGGGTGGTAGAAGTGGGTGGCAGCGTGGTGGAAG
Organism: Homarus americanus; assembly: GCF_018991925.1. NCBI lineage: Eukaryota > Metazoa > Arthropoda > Malacostraca > Decapoda > Nephropidae > Homarus > Homarus americanus. The sequence goes on from NW_024752423.1 coordinate 14,122, forward strand.
TGGGTGGTAGAGGTGGGTGGAGCGTGGTGGTAGTGGAAGTGGGTGGTAGAGGTGGGTAGGGTGGTGGAAGGGTGGTAGAGGTGGCGGCAGCTTGGTGGTAATGGGTAGAGGTGGGTGGCAGCGTGTTGAAGTGGTGGCAGAGGTGGGTGTAGCTGGGTGAAGGGTGGTAGAGGTGGGTGGTAGCTGGTGGAAGTGGGTGGTAGAGGTGGGTGGTAGCTTAGTGGAAGTGGTGGTAGAGGTGGGTGGTAGAGGTGGATGGTAGGGAAGTGGAAGTGGGTAGAGGTGGGTGAGCGTGGTGGCAGGGAAGTGGTGGTAGAGGTGGGTGGCAGCGGGTGGGTGGAAGTGGGTGGGTAGAGGTGGGTGGCAGCGGTGGAAGAGGTAGAGGTGGTTGGTAGCGTGGTGGTAGTGGAAGAGTGGTAGACGTGGGTGGTAGCTTGTGGGTGGCAGCTTGGTGGTAGTGGAATGGGTGGTAGAGGGGTGGCAGGTGGTGGTAGCGGAAGTGGGTGGTAGAGGTGTGGGTGGCAGCGTTAGGTAGTGGAAGTAAGCCTAACATAGATTGTTACTTCCTCCTTTCCTGGTCTGCCTATCGGTATGAGAACAGTTTGTAACCCGCAATTTGGTATTCGACTGGTAACTCACGTGTCTAGGTTGATCCATTCCAGTGAATGCAATTATATCGATTTTTTCGGTACATACCAAGGCCCCTAATAGTGGGTGGTAGAGGTGGGTGGCAGCATGGTGGTAGGGAAGTGGGTGGTAGAGGTGGGTGGCAGCGTGGTGGTAGGGAATTGGGTGGTAGAGGTGGGTGGCAGCTGGTGGTAGTAGAAGTGGTGGTAGGGTGGGTGGCAGCGTGGTGGTAGGGGAAGTGGGTGGTAGAGGTGGGTGGCAAGTCGGTGGTAGTGGAAGTGGGTGGTGGTGAGGGTGGCAGCTCGGTGGTAGAGGTGGATGGCAAGGTGGTGGAAGTGGGTGGTAGAGGTGGGTGGTAGCATAGTGGTAATGGAAGGTGGTAGAGGTGGGTGGCAGCTTGTGGAAGTAGAGGTGGGTGGCAGCGTGTTGAAGTGGGTGGTAGAGGTGGTGGTAGCGTGGTGGAAGTGGGTGGTAGAGGTGGGTGGCAGCTTGGTGGAAGTGGGTGGTAGAGGTGGGAGGCAGCGTGGTGGTAATGATAGTGTGTGGTAGAGGTGGGTGGCAGCTTGTGGAAGTGGGTGGTAGAGGTGGGTGGCAGCGTGGTGGAAGTGTGTGTAGAGGTGGGTGGCAGCTTGGGAAGTGGGTGGTAAAGGTGGGTGGCAGCGTGGTGGTAGTGGGAAGTGGGTGGCAGGAAGTGGGTGGTAGAGGTGGGTGTTAGCGTGGAGGTAGTGGAAGTGGGTGGTAGAGGGATGGCAGCGTGGTGGTAGTGGGAAGTGGGTGGTAGAGGTGGTGGCAGCGTGGTGGAAGGGTGTAGAGGTGGGTGGCAGCGTGTTGGAAGTGGGTGGTAGAGGTGGGTGGTAGCGTGGTGGAAGTGTGTGGTAGAGGTGGGTGGCAGCTGGTGGAAGTGGGTGGTGGTGGAGGCAGCGTGGTGGTAGTGGGAAGTGGGTGGCAGTGGAAGTGGGTGGTGAGGTGGATGTTAGCGTGGAGGTAGTGGAAGTGGGTGGTAGAGGTGGATGGCAGCGTGGTGGTAGTGGAAGTGGGTGGTAGAGGTGGGTGGCAGCGTGGTGGTCGTGGGCGTGGGTGGTAGAGGTGGGTGGCAGCGTGGTGGTAGTGGGTGTGGGTGATGGCAACATGGGTGGGCCAGAAAGGAAGAGGGCGGCGGGTGGCAGCAGGAGGCAGTGTCCCCTTTTACAAACACGAGGAATGTACTATTGTGGCGCGGACATCCAGCTGATCTCATTGTCCGGTCATCACCACCCAACACCACCACTATCACCACCACCGCTATCACTATCACCACCACCGCTATCACTATCACCACCACCGCCACCACCACAATACTACTATCATCACGACTACCAACACCGCCACCTACTGCCAGCTCAACACACACACACACACACACACTATCACAACCACCTATTACCATCTGCTTGTCTCACCCACGTCAACAGCGCCTGCCAGATTTTATCAATGTGGCGAGTGGAAGGGATTGCTGGGTGCCCTGAATGCCCGCACACTGGCGTTACCTTCGACGGTAACTGGCTATACAGTGTCATCACCCTGTAACACCCTGACATCACGGCCCAATCACATTTCATTCTGTGAGACTGAAATTACAAAACATGCAATTTAGTCTCGGAAGGTTCCCGACTTTGAGGAATATATTTCACACCTGAGGAATATTCAAGGTAATCACTGAGAGAAATATTACCATGACGAATAATATTTCATACCTGAATATTGACTTAAACGGAGGAATTAGAGGAAAGGAAAGATAAAGATGGGACACGTGGTTATGAAGGACATGTGGGAGGCGGAATAACGAGAGAAGGTGCACAGGCCCGACAACAACAGATCATAATTGAAAAAGAAGAATGCCAAATAGCATACCGTATACTTCCCAAACATTACCACTTTATCCTTGGAAATCATACAAACTTTCACAAAAACAGTCGAAAACGACCAAAACATCGTGTGTCCTCGAGTGTACGTATGTTGTATAACGGGAGTAAACAACAAGGTGTTGTCTAATAACAGCTGAACACTGTCACATCTGTTTTCTCATCTCTCAAAACTTACAAATGGGTCGACTCTTCTTCTATTGTCGTCTAAATAATGATTCTTTGTATCATCTACCTTATAGCATAGCCTGGTTACACAACTCCACAACACAGCCCCCAAAATAAGTCCTGTAACACCAATCCAAAATAGTCTTGCACACACAAACCCATGTCACGAAAAAGTTCTAACACAGCCCTATAACACAGTCCTGTAATACATCCCCATAACAGTCCTCCAACACAGCTCCATAACACAGTTCCCCAACACAGCCCCTAACAGTCCTCCAATACCTAGCATACCCTATCTTCACCTGGTGTGGATCTTGTTTCAGAAGTGTTTCCTATATGAACATAAGAAAATAAGGAGTGTGCAATAGGCCGGTTGGCCTGTGCATGGCAGCTCCTAAAGAGTTACTACCACTCTCTATCATCCATGAATCTATCTAGCCTCCTTTTCAAACTTTCCAGAGTTCCAGCACTTACTACAAAGTTGCTGCTTGTTCCACTCGTCCACCACCCTATTTATGAACCAGTTTCTTCCTATCTCCCTCCTAAACCTACACTTATCCAACTTAAATCCGTTGCTCCGAGTCCTATCCTGCTCGGAAATTATAAGAACTTTATCTATATCCCCTTTATTGATTCCTTTCACCCACTTAAATACTTCTATCATATCTCCCCGCACTCTTCGTCTTTCTAGGGAATGCTAGTTAAGTTTCTTTAACCTATCCTGATATGGAAGGTTTCTAAGTCGTGGAATCATTTTCGTCATTCTTCGCTGCACCGACTCTAGTGAATTGATATCCATTCTATAATAAGGGCACCAGAACTGAACCGCATAATCGAGGTGCTGCCTGACTAGCGCAAGATATAGTTGCAATAAGACCTCTGCACTCTGTTACGAGTTGGGGATTTAGAATATAGTTAAAAGTCTACCCAGATCCCAACAGGCAACAACAACAAAAAACAAACACAATCACTATAAAAGGGTAGACAAAGGATGCGAGTTTGTTGTGTATAATAAAGTACCATAAATTTCTTAACAAAATATTCAGCTTTCTATAATTTACCCTTAACCATACTTAACCTAAACATTAACAGTATATACATATTTATACAACATACAATAATTTGAAGCAAGGTGGAGGTGGGGAGGCAATATAAGATTACAAATACTTAAGTGCGGAGCTGAGATGGCTGACGAGTAAGGCTGAGTATTGTAGAAGACGGTAGGTAGTCACTGTGCCGTAGGTTTCAGGATAAGTGATCCTGTGGTCACTTCCCAGAGTGAACTGAACTTTCTCAATCTGGATCTGTTGAGGAAGACTTGGAGGAGGTGACGCAACAACCAGGATATGGAGAAGGAAACCCGGAGTGGTAACTAAGACTAGTCATACTCGGTTTCGTCCCTAGATGGCGTTGCTCTCGTGGTGCTGTAGGTAGATCAGGACAATAGATGGCGAGGTTCAAAACAACTCTTATTACTTACACTTCTAGATATAAAACCCAATACTCTGTTTGCCTTATTTCGAACATTAACACTGTTTTCTAGGCCGTAGGTCCGGGCTTCTAAGTACCCCTAGGTCTCTTTCACAAGTCGACTTTCTAGGTTGATTTTGTTAAGGCTGTATACATTGTCAGTATTTGTTCTTCCAATATTAAGCACGCTGCACTTGCTGGTGTTGAATTTCATTTGCCATTTTTCAGACCACCCTGCAGTTTATTTAGATCCTCCTGTAATGCATTTGCATCCTGCCCTGACTTAATCTGCCGCCCTATTTTGGTGTCAACCGCAAACTTGCTTATGTCACTGCTAATCCCAGTATCTAGATCGTTTATGTAGATTATGAACAAGAGGGCCTAGTACTGACCCTGGGAACCCCACTGGTTACACGGCCCCACTCAGATTTAACACCATCTACGCTGACCCTCTGCATTCTATCGGTGAGCAATGATTTTATCCAATTTAAAACTTTTCCCTCGATACCATGAGCCTTAATTTTTTCTCAGAAGCCTTTGATGCGGTACTCTGTCAAATGCTTTGCTAAAGTCTAAGTAAATAACATCGTAATTTCGTCATTATCTACTACCTCGAAGACTTTCCTAAAAACGTCAGCAGATTTGTTAGACAAGATTTTCCCTTTGTAAACCCATGTTATGAGTCGTAGATTAATTTGCTTTTCAGATACCGGATGCTATCTGCTATATTTGATTCAAATTTCACCACTGCTGACGTCAAACTGATCAGCTGGTAATTTGACGCTGATGCTCTGTCTCCTTTTTGAATATGGGTACTACATTTCCCTGTTTCCACAAGTCTGGCACAACTCCGTGTTCCAATGATTTTGTAAATAAATTTACAAGGGGTCCGCTAATCTGTTCCCTACACTCTTTCAAGACTCGAGGAAAATTTCATCCGGCTCTGGGATTTTGTCTTCTTTAGTTTATTTATCCTCTTAAGAACATCCTCTTTTCTGATAGTGATATTCTTTAATTTTCATTTCCTAAATATCAGTTCCACCTCTGGAATTTCCTCGCAATTTCCTCTGTGAAAACTGATAAGAAGTAGTTGTTCAATGCTTTGTTTATTTGTTCACTGCCATTTATCACTTCTCCCTCCCTGACTTTAAAGGCCCAACTTTGTCCTTGACTTTTGTTCTATATACCTGGAAAAATCCCTTGGGATTCGCCTTGGATTCTCTTGCTATTTTGACTTCACAGTCTCTCTTGCTTTCCTTACATTTTTCTTAACATTCCTAGATAGTTTATTATACCTATTTCTGAGCTGCTCCTCCCTCCCTTTAATTTCTTATATATTCCTTTATTCCTATGTCATGTTTAAGTTTTCGGTCATCCACCTTGGCTCATTCTTATTTGACCTAATTTTTCTGTATGGTATATTTTGTTCTTGTGCTTTATGTAGTATACTAGTGAATATATTATAGTCATGATCAATTGTTGTGTCATCTATGACCTCACCCCTTCCTACTGGGGACTGACGTGACTGTCCCAGGTGACCTCACCTAGGTACCTTCTTAACCCTGATAATCCGCCAACCGAAAGTTTGGGATTCTGACCATATTGTCATTGTTTTTGTTTCCCAATTTAGGTGAACCTGATTTCTCTGTGATCACTGTTACCTAGTTCTTCCCCTACTGTGACATCTCTGATAATATTTTCTTTATTTGTAAATGCTAGGTCTAATATATTGTCACCTCTAGTAGGTTCTGTAATTAGTTGTTTCAAAAATTGTCCTGTACTGCGTCTAGGAAGTCTTCAGATTCATAATCACCTACAATGGTGTCCCAGTCAATATTTCTGAAGTTGAACCCCATAATGCACCGGTTGTTATATTTTGCTGCCCTACTCATTTCCTGCCATGGTTTATGTCAGGTGCAGGAGGCGGTTCCCTCAACTCTGTCTGAGGAAAAGTTACAACATCGGAAAATCCTTAGAATTCCTCGTATTTTTCTAAGAACAGAACACTTCAATAACAGTTCGACATTGTGAAGTGTTGTGAGCTTTGTCTGGTCTGGCACTTGTGGGTGTGTGACTGGCCTGTGTTGTCTCGCTCAGTTACTAACTTACCTCACCTTCTGAATACAATGACAGCCAACTGAGCAAAATATTTTAGCCCCTTGAGTACGGTGACTTAACCCTCGAGTACGTGACTTAGCTCTTGAATAGGTGACTTAACCCTTGAGTACGTGACTTAACTTGAGTACGGTGACTTTGAGTACGAACTTATAATCCTTGGAATACCATGGCAACTTCCTTAAGTGCGGTGATATTGTCTTCAGCGTTAAGTGATCGTACTCATAGGTTAAGTCATCGTACTCAAGGAAGTCATCGTACTCAAGGTTGTCATCGTACTCAAGGGTTAAGTCATCGTACTCAAGGGTCGTCATCTTACTCAGGGTTGCTATCGTACTCAAGGGTTGTCATCGTACTCAAGGGTTAAGTCATCGTACTCAAGGGATAAAGACATTCAGTTTACGTGGTGAAATGTGACAATGGCTTCAGACAAATTTTACATCTATACACTATGTGTATCCCGGCAGCCGCTCTGTATTTCTACTGTTTAAACACTAATCAACCCCAAAGTAAGAATCTCCTCATAATTCACATGATAATTAAATCTAACTTGTTAACACTGAACAGAAACACATATAGTCATTGACAAAGTCTTAACACTCAGTCAGACACACGAGGAGGACATTATTTAAATAACATCAAATGGATGGTGAGATAGAGGAGTGTTGGGAGCTGTTGGCATACTGATGCTCTGAAACTAAATGTCGTCATGTATGACTGCAAGAGGTTGACTGTTATTGCTAAATATAAACCCCATCAGGTCGATAAGAGTGCAACCGTCTTGAACCAACACAACACGGAGAGGAGGAAGAGGAGAGAAGAGAGAGGCAAGGAGGAGGAAAGGGGTAAGAAGGAAGGAGACAGCATAAGGAGCAACTCTGCAAAACATGGAACGTACAATGTATCAATTATGCACGATAACAACGTCAGAGGCCAGACTGGAGTGCTTTGCCTCGTTAATCAATGTTACTCGTATGTGTTAGACGTAATTTATCAGGTATTAAATGTGGTTCGTTCTGACTTAGACCTAACCTCTCAGTTAACTAAAATTAACCACAACTAAAATAGCATAAGGTAGTTTAAAACAAATTTATCTTCAGCTAACCTTAACCTACATTAAGTGGTCAAACCTTAAACAACATTAAGTGAACAAAACAAGTAAAACAGTAAGGAAGACGCTGAAGAAGTGACATTGAGTTGGTACTAAGTTTCCGAGGCGAGGACACGTCTCAAGAGTGGTCACACCCCTCATAGAACTGACAAGGAGGACCGAAAGGGACGGAGAGCAGTATTACTACACTGACGACTGTATATACCGGTGGAGGTGACACGAGGGGAAGCACCGTCCCACACTTACTACTGAGCATCACAAGGAAAGACGGTGTTTGCCACTTTACTACAACTGATACCAAAGTAAAGGTTGACGAGTAGCCGATATATAAAACACGTACACATCAGACAATAGCATGGAGGTTAGGCCACTTACCATACACAAGAGACAGACACAGAAAAAGCAGGTTGAGAATGATATAGAAACAGGAGATTCGGAGGGTGGCACTTGTGACACAGAACACTGAGGGTGGCACTTGTGACACAGAACACTGGGAGGGTGGCACTTGTGACACAGAACACTGGGATGGTGGCACTTGTGACACAGAACACTGGGATGGTGGCACTTGTGACACAGAACACTGGGAGGGTGGCACTTGTGACAGAACACTGGAGGTGGCATGTGACACAGGACACTGGGAGGGTGGCACCGTGACACAGGACACTGGGAGGGTGGCACTTGTGACACAGGAGACTGGGAGGGTGGCACTTTGACAGACACTGGAGGGTGGCACTTTGACACAGGACACTGGGAGGTGGCACTTGTGACAGAGGAGACTGGGAGGGTGGCACTTGTAGACAGAGGAGACTGGGAGGGTGGCACTTTGACACAGAACACTGAGGGTGGCACTGTGACACAGAACACTGAGGGTGGCACTTTTGACACAGAACACTGGGAGGGTGGCACGTGTGACACAGAACACTGGGAGGGTGGCACTTGTGACACAGAACACTGAGTGGGTGCACTTGTGACACAGAACACTGGGAGGGTGGCACGTGACACAGAACACTGGGAGGGTGGCACGTGTGACACAGAACACTGGGAGGGTGGCACTTGTGACACAGAACACTGAGGGTGGCACTTGTGACACAGAACACTGGGAGGGTGGCACGTGTGACACAGAACACTGGGAGGGTGGCACGTGTGACACAGAACACTGGGGGGTGGCACGTGTGACACAGAACACTGAGGGTGGCACTTGTGACACAGGAGACTGGGAGGGTGGCACTTGTGACACAGGACACTGGGAGGGTGGCACGTGACAGAACACTGGGAGGGTGGCACTTGTGACACAGAACACTGAGGTGGCACTTGTGACACAGAACACTGGGAGGGTGGCACTTGTGACACAGAACACTGGGAGGTGGCACTTGTGACACAGAACACTGGGAGGGTGGCACTTGTGACACAGAACACTGGAGGGTGGCACTTGTGACACAGAACACTGAGGGTGGCACGTGACACAGGACACTGGGGGGTGGCACTTGTGACACAGAACACTGGGAGGGTGGCACTTGTGACACACAGAACACTGGGAGGGTGGCACTTGTGACACAGAACACTGGGAGGGTGGCACTTGTGACACAGAACACTGGGAGGGTGGCACGTGTGACACAGGACTGGGAGGTGCACTTGTGACACAGAACACTGGGAGGGTGGCACTTGTTACAAACACTGAGGTGGCACTTGTGACACAGAACACTGAGGGTGGCACTTGTGACACAGAACACTGGGAGGGTGGCACTTGTGACACAGAACACTGGGAGGTGGCACTTGTGACACAGAACACTGGGAGGGTGGCACTTGTGACACAGAACACTGGGAGGGTGGCACGTGTGACACAGAACACTGGGAGGGTGGCACTTGTGACACAGAACACTGGGAGGGTGGCACTTGTGACACAGAACACTGGGAGGGTGGCACGTGCATGGCCAGAACACTGGGAGGGTGTGTAACGTGTGACACAGAACACTGGGAGGGTGGCACTTGTGACACAGAACACTGGGAGGGTGGCACTTGTGACACAGAACACTGGGAGGGTGGCACTTGTGACACAGGACACTGAGGGTGGCACTTTTGACACAGAACACTGGGAGGGTGGCACGTGTACACAGAACACTGGGAGGGTGGCACGTGTGACACAGAACACTGGGAGGGTGGCACGTGTGACACAGAACACTGGGAGGTGGCACGTGTGACACAGAACACTGAGGGTGCACTTGTGACACAGAACACTGGGAGGGTGGCACTTGTGACACAGAACACTGGAGGGTGGCACGTGACACAGAACACTGGGAGGTGGCACGTGTGACACAGAACACTGGGAGGGTGGCACTTGTGACACAGAACACTGGGAGGGTGGCACTTGTGACACAGAACACTGGGAGGGTGGCACTTGTGACACAGGAGACTGGGAGGTGGCACTTGTGACACAGAACACTGGGAGGGTGGCACCCCAGACACAGAACACTGGGAGGGTGACACAGAGGAGACTATTGTGACACTCACCATCTGCACGTTGGGTGTGTATCGCCTCCTCATCCTAGGGTGTCTGGAAAAGATAAACAAACATCAGTACACGAGACATAACCCAGCAGTTTATCACCCTCTCCTCCATTCCCTTATTTCTCTCCTCCATTCCATATTTCTCTTCCATTCCTTATTTCTCTCCTTCATTCCTTCTTCCTCTCCTCCATTCCTTCTTTCTTTCATTCATACAGTAAGTGGGAGGAGGTAACAAGAGAAGGTTCACCATCAAGATAATTATTTTGCATTCGTAAGAGTAAATGAGAAAGAGAGAGAGAGAGAGAGAGAGAGAGAGAGAGAGAGAGAGAGAGAGAGAGAGAGAGAGAGAGAGAGTGAGAGTTTATAGTTACAATACTGGGGAAGGTTTTACAGATAGAATAGTTTTACCACCCAAACTATCCTTAAAACCAGTATAAACCAGACTAGAGCCATGTCTGTGATCCCCGTGTAAACAGGCAATATTTATTAGTATGGGCGGTGCTAATAGATAGAGTATACACAAAACATAAATACAATGTGTGAAGTGACAAAGGGTGTACCATGTTACAGGTTTGGGACTCTCGTTGTCCCACCAAAAATCAGAACATTTGTTGCTTTAGTTCAGAAATACAACCCACAAATGATACAGAGATATGAAACAACATCAGACATGGTATAAATTCTAGTTATTATATTCCGATTACTTTATAGTTGCAATGTTGAAATGCAACGAAGACTAAATGACTGATCAGCGGAAGCAGATGTAATTTTATATATACACGAGTCCTCGCACAGACGACAAGACGTACTCACAACTACCTCCTAACATCAAAGGGTCTAGTGACAGTAGTCGTACTGAAACCTGGTTGGCTGAAATCGTAGACTTACTGCCCTGAAGCTCTTATTACACAGGACGGCCCAAGGTTTATCTTCTATGAATATTAATGTATGTAAAATAGAACACCTTACAATGCTAGATAACAATAAGTGACTGACAGTAAAGAAGTCCAAAAATTTGATATTCAAAGGTCCCGATATATATAGTGCAAGTTTAGAGGCTCCTATATATTGTATAATAATTCAAGGTTAAGGTCTCCTAAATATAATTCAAGGTTAGAGGCCTTTATATATAATTCAGGTTAGAGGCTCCTATATACTGTATAATAACTCAAGTTAAGGTCTCCTAAATATAATTCAAGGTTAGAGGCCCCTATATATAATTCAAGGTTAGAGGTCCTACATACTGTATAATAATTCAAGGTTAGGGTCTCCTATATATAATTCAAGGTTAGAGGCTCCTATATATATAATTCAAGGTTAGAGGCTCCTATATACTGCATAATAACTCAAGGTTAGGGGCTCCTATGTATAATTTAAGGTTAGAGGCTCCTATATATAATTCAAGGTTAGCCCTATAAGAGGCCCTATATACTGTATAATAATTCAAGGTTAGGTCTCTATATATAATTCAGGTTAGAGGCTCTATATACTGTATAATAATTCAAGGTTACGGCCCTATATATAGTGCAAGTTTAGAGGCCCTATATATAATTCAAGGTTAGAGGCTTCTATGTATAATTTAAGGTTAGAGGCTCCTATATACTGTATAATAATTTAAGGTTAGGGGCTCCTATGTATACCCTAAGGTTAGAGGCTCTATACTGTAAAATAATTCAAGGTTAGGGCTCCTATGTATAATTTAAGGTTAGAGGCCCTATATACTGTATAATAATTCAAGGTTAGGGGCTCCTATATATAATTCAAGGTTAGAGGCTCCTATATACTGTATAATAATTCAATGTTAGGGGCTCCTATGTATAATTTAAGGATAGAGGCTTTATATACTGTATAATAATTCAAGGTTAGGGGCTCCTATATATAATTCAAGGTGAGAGGCTCCTATATACTGTATAATAATTCAAGGTTAGGGCCCTATGTATACTTTAAGGTTAGAGGCTCCTAAATATAGTGCAAGGTTAGAGGTCTATATATAATAACAAAAAAAAAAAAAAAAAAAAAAAATAATTAACGGTTTATAGAAAGTTCCAGCCCGGGCTGAAAATATACATTGGACATAAATGACGTATTACATACATGGGTGGTTTAACAAAGCCTTCATTAGAGAAAGGTAAAGGAACATACAGTAAACATACAGATTAATGTAGGTGTTGAACAGCAAACTCGTAGTGTAGTAACTCCTCCCAGATGGTGTTAGGAGGAACTCACTGTGTGTAGTAGTTCCCCAGATAGTGTTATGAGGGACCTGTGGTGTAGGAATTCCCTCGAGATGGTGTTATGAGGGGCCTCACGTGGTGTAGTAATTCCCTCACAGATGGTGTTATGAGGGACCTCACGTGGTGTAGTATTACCTCACAGATGGTGTTATGAGGGGCCTCACGTGGTGTAGTAACTCCTCACAGATGGTGTTATGAGGGGCCTGACGTGGTGTAGTAATTCCTCACAGATAGTGTTATGAGGACCTCACGTGGTGTGTAGTAATTCCCTCACAGATGGTGTTATGAGGGACTTGACGTGGTGTAGTAATTCCTCACATTGGTGTTATGAGGACATGTGGTGTAGTAATTTCACAGATGGTGTTATATGAGTGAGGTGTGGTCCTAGGCCTTCCTATCGTAGACGGATTAACACACCGTTGTTGTTGGTCTCACGGGCCGTTATCACTGGTACCTGGGACCTCACTGTGTGAAGGTTAACTTGGGTAACGATTGTTACTGTTGAGTTGTTCTCACTGACTTCAAGCACTGTTCACCTCTGTTTAACACTGGTTCCATTCCTTTCCTAAATGGAATTGTAACTTCTGGCGAGAACTTGTTGATATTCCGGTGGGGAGGAGGGTCAGGGGAGGGGTTGGTATGGCTAACTTAATAGTTGACCTGGCTGCCCAGAGAGAGCGCCAGGTACGTCTTAACCCTTCGGTGGTCAAGGTTAGAGGCTCCTATATATAATTTGGCTAGAGGCTCCCATATATGCAAGGTTAGAGGCTCCTATGTATACTTTAATGTTAGAGGCCCTATATACTGTATAATAACATCAAGGTTAGAAGCGCCTATGTATACTTTAAGGTTATAGGCCCTATATACTGTATAATAATTCAAGGTTAGAGGTCTATGTATAATTTTAAGGTTAGAGGCTCCTATATACTGTATAATAATCTTCGCTGGGTAGGGGCTCCTATGTATACTTTTATGTTAGAGGCTCCTATATATGATGAAGGGTCAAATCTAATGTGCCTTCATTTTAACACTGTGCGAGTTAA
>NW_024752424.1:0-14854 GCF_018991925.1 Homarus americanus
TCTGGTCTACTTGAAGCATTAATCCTAGCAAGTTCTAGGTCCTTTTCTACCTGCAACTTAGCTACACTAACTTTCTCTGACGTTCTTCAACTTTGAAGTTCTCGTTTGACGTTCCTCTCTCTACGGCATTCTGTTGGTGACCATACTGACCAACCCTCAGTACCTGTCAGACCCAGGGCCACCGCTTGACCTTTCAACTCCTCAAATTTATAAACATAATGATCCGAAACTAGAGCAAAGAAAATACACAACTTACCCTAAATAGCCAAAGGTAACTTACCTAGTGGTCTAACTAAATAGTAATGATTTGATCCGACTGGAGGAACTCTCCGAACGCTTCCAGCTTGAATCACTCATCAGGTAAGAAACCGCACCAGGTGAAACAACAACAAAAATTCTATGACAACATCCACAGTGCACCCCAACCAACACCAGCAATCTCCAAGTACAGGGAGAGCAACAAAAATTACACAAAGAGAATAACGCACCGAACAACACTTACTTCTGGGCCACAGATAGTAAATGGCGCACCTACGGCGACTTGCAACAACACCGGAACGAATATTAGCCTCAGAAACCAAAGATCAGAGACAATCCTGCAAGGTCGCCACTCAAAAGGCTAAATGGGATAGAGAATTTTACCAGATTAATCAGGATCTTAATAAAGGAAAGTCAAGGACCATTGTTTTCTCGAGGAATAATAACATACCATTTGAGATTGACATCTCTTTACTATAAAAATGTAACACAAAAGTCTGACACCACTCAACAAAAAACTAACAATTACGAGACAAAAACCAATGAAATAACAGTTAAAAGTCAACTATTAAATGAAGCAAACACTAATGGAGTCAGCAATTAATGAATCAAACACCACGGAGCCACAACTGATTGAATCAAACAAAGTCAGCAATTAATGGAATCAAACAACAGAATCAAACAATGAACAGATATTTCCCACGGCAGTGGGCTCCTGGGGATGGTCCAGACAGCTTCCTCACTGAGGGTAGCGGCTGATGTCTTGCTATAGACACATCAGTACATACGAGGATGGGAACTGACGGTCGCAGCAGCTGCGGTAGTGGTATAGTCCAGGGGTTGACAGATGATACGTAACGGCCTGGGACAGCCTAAGAGTCCAGAGCCTTGATGAGATCACAGCCAGAATTTGAAAAACACAGGGGTAGATAGATAGTGACTGTATATGGTTGAAGTTAATCTGCTGGTGACACAGGTATGCTGCTGCCCCACCTCTGTCCAACACTCGCACCAGCAAACGAGAGAGTTAGCAGCGGTAACGAGCAGAAAGATCTACTTCCCTTACATCACTGCAGATCCCAGTATCTAGATCGTATATAGATTATGAACAAGAGGGTCCAGAACTGACCCCGGGAAACCACCAACCCAGCTGTCACACAATTTCAGATTTATCACCATCTACGCTGACCTCTGTGTTCTATCGGTGAGCCACGATTTCATCCAATTTAAAAACATTCCTCGATACCATGAGCCTTAATCTTCTCAGAAGCATCTGATGTGGTACTTTGTCAAACGTTTTGCATAAAGTCTAGGAAAAATACATCGTAATTATCGCCACATATTCACTACTCGAGATTTGATGGTGAAGACTTAGGCTTCTTCCTATTCACCAATAGTTGAAAGGAAGCAGTGCCATAACTTAACACTAACATAATAAGCTACCACACTAGATGCATTATATATACCATCATCAGCATCAATCATCAGTACATGTAATACCATCAATCATCACTATATACACAATTCACCTATAACAATTCATCATCACTATTCTAACACCATCCATCAACACTATACTTAACCACCCATCACCACATATGATATCACCATCCATCATCACTATATTTAACACCATCCACCATCATCACTATACTTAACACCATCCATCATGGATAACACTTAACACCACCCATCATCACTATACTTAACACCATCCATCAACACTATAACTTAACACCATCAATCATCACTATCCCCACCAGCACTCGAACCACGCCATCTATTGTCCTGATCTACCTACCAGCACCACGAGCAGAGACGAGACACGAGTATGACTTGTCTTGCTACGACCTGAGGTTTCTTCATATCCCCACCTCAAAGCCTTTGTCAGCTCCACCAGGAGAGGGCACTTGGCCTGGGAAGTGACCACAGGATCATCTACCCTAAACCTACGTGCAGTGACTAATCATCTTCTACACCTCAGCCTTACTGTCAGCCATCCCCAGCCTTTACTTAAGCACTTATATTTTGTATTAACTCCCACGTCCACTTGTTCAAGATTGTTTTATGTTTATTAATATATATATTTCGTTAATGCCAAGTTTAAGCCGGTTAGGGTAACTCTATGTAAGCTATTTTGTTAAGGGATTTATTATATACAACAGAAAAACTCGCATCCTTTGTCTTTTATAGTCCGATTGTCTTTATAGTTTTTGTTATTCGTTGGAATCTGGCAGACGTATAACTATATTCCCAAACCCTCAACCAAATAATTAACACCATATATCATCAAACTTATAACACCACCCAATCATCACCATCATCACTACATAAAACACCATGCATCATCACTATACTTAACACCATCCATCATCACTACATAAAACACCATGCATCATCACTATACTTAACACCATCCATCATCACTACATAAAACACCATCCATCATCACTATACTTAACACCATGCATCATCACAATACTTAACACCATCCATCATCACTACATAAAACACCATGCATCATCACTATACTTAACACCATCCATCATCACTACATATAACACCATCCATCATCACTACATATAACACCATCCATCATCACTACTTAATACCATCCGTCATCACTATATATAACACCATCCATCATCACTACATAACACCATCCATCATCACTATACTTAACACCATCCATCATCACTACATATACACCACCCATCATCACTACATATAACACCATCCATCATCACTATACACCATCCATCATCACTACATATAACACCATCCATCATCACTACATAACACCATCCATCACTCACTATACTAACACCATCCATCATCACTACATATAACACCATCCATCATCACTGCATATAACACCATCCATCATCACTATACTTAACAACATCCATCATCACTACATAAAACACCATGCATCATCACTATAATTAACAACATCCATCATCACTACATATAAAACCATCCATCATCACTACATATAACACCATCCATCATCACTATACTTAACATCATCCATCATCACTACATAAAACACCATCCATCATCACTACATATAACACCATCCATCATCACTATACTTAACACCACCCATCATCACTACATATAACACCATCCATCATCACTATACTTAACACCATCCATCATCACTACATATAACACCATCTATCATCACTATAATTAAAAACATCCATCATCACTACATATAATACCATGCATTATCACTATACTTAACACCATCCATCATCACTACATATAACACCATCCATCATCACTACATATAACACCATCTATCATCACTATAATTAACACCATCCATCATCACTACATATAACACCATGCATCATCACTATACTTAACACCATCCATCATCACTACATATAACACCATGCATCATCACTATACTTAACACCATCTATCATCACTACATATACCACCATCCATCATCACTATACTTAACACCATCCATCATCACTATACTTAACACCACCCATCATCACTACATATAACACCATCCATCATCACTATACATAACCATCCATCATCACTATACTTAACACCATCCATCAGCATCATACTTAACACCATCCATCATCACTATATTTAACACACCCACCATCAACACTACATATAACACCATCCATCATCATCATAACCATCCACCATCACTATACTTAACACCATCCATCATCACCATATATTTAACACCACCCATCAGTAACTATACATAACACCATCCATCATCACTTATCAACACCATCCATCATCACCATACTTAACACCACCCATCATCACATATAACACCATCCATCATCACTATACTTAACACCCATCCATCATCACTATACTTACCATCATCACTACATATAACACCATCCATCATCACTATACATAACCCATCCACCATCACTATACTAACACCACCCATCAGCACTACATATAACACCATCCATCATTACTATACATAACTCCATCCACCATCACTATACTTAACACCATCCATCATAACTATATTTAACACCACCCATCAGCACTACATATAACACCATCCATCATCACTATACTTAACACCATCCATCATCACTATAACTTAACACCACCCATCAGCACTACATATAACACCATCCATCATCACTATATTCTAACACCATCCATCATCACTATACTTAACACCACCCATCATCACTACATATAACACCATCCATCATTACTATAATAACTCCATCCACCATCACTATACTAACACCTCCCATCAGCACTACATATAACACCATCCATCATCACTATAATTAACACCATCCATCATCACTATACTTAACACACCCATCAGCACTACATATAACACCATCCATCATTACTATACATAACTCCATCCACCATCACTATACTTCAACACCACCCATCAGCACTACATATAACACCATCCATCATCACTATATTCTTAACACCATATATCATCACTATTCTTAACACCATCCATCAACACTATACTTAACCACCCATCGCACTACATATATCACCATCCATCATCACTATACTTAACACCATCCATCATCACTATACTTAACACCATCCATCATCACTATACTTAACATCACCCATCATCACTATACTTAACACCATCCATCAACACTATACTTAACACCATCAATCATCACTATACTTAACACCATCCATCATCACTATACTTAACACCACCCATCATCACTATACTTAACACCATCCATCAACACTATACTTAACACCACCCATCGCACTACATATATCACCATCCACCATCACTATACTTAACACCACCCATCATCACTATGCTTAACACCACCCCTCATCACTATACTTAACACCATCCATCATCACTACATATAACACCATCCATCATTACTATACTTAACTCCATCCACAATCACTATACTTAACACCACCCATCATCACTATACTTAACACCATCCATCATCTCTATACTTAACACCACCCATCAGCACTACATATAACACCATCCATCATCACTATACTTAATACCATCCATCATCACTATACTTAATACCATCCATCATCACTATGCTTAATACCATCCATCATCACTATACTTAATACCATCCATCATCACTATACTTAATACCATCCATTATCACTACATATAACACCATCCACCATCACTATACTTAACACCGCCCATCATCACTATACTTAACACCACCCATCAGCACTACATATAACACCATCCACCATCACTATACTTAACACCACCCATCATCACTATGCTTAACACCACCCCTCATCACTATACTTAACACCATCCATCATCACTATACTTAACACCACCCATCAGCACTACATATAACACCATCCATCATCACTATACTTAATACCATCCATCATCACTACATATAACACCATCCACCATTACTATACTTAACACCATCCACCATCACTATACTTAACACCACCCATCAGCACTACATATAACACCATCCATCATCACTATACTTAATACCATCCACCATCACTAGACTTAACACCACCCATCAGCACTACATATAACACCATCCATCATTACTATACTTAACACCATCCACCATCACTATACTTAACACCACCCATCAGCACTACATATAACACCATCCATCATCACTATACTTAACACCATCCATCATCACTATACCTAACACCACCCATCAGCACTACATATAACACCATCCATCATTACTATACATAACTCCATCCACCATCACTATATTTCTAACACCACCCATCAGCACTAAGTACTTAACACCATCCATCATCACTATACTTAACACCACCCATCATCACTACATATAACACCATCCACCATTACTATACTTAACACCATCCACCATCACTATACTTAACACCACCCATCAGCACTACATATAACACCATCCATCATTACTATACTTAACACCATCCACCATCACTATACTTAACACCACCCATCAGCACTACATATAACACCATCTATCATCACTATACTTAATACCATCCATCATCACTACATATAACACCATCCACCCTCACTATACTTAACACCACCCATCATCACTATACTTAATACCATCCATCATCACTATACTTAACACCACCCATCATCATTGTACTTAACACCATCCATCATCACTACACTTAAACTGTCATCACTACAGTAATGAACTGAACATAAGTTTTTACTAAATTGAGAAGTTCCAACCTTCATTAATTATATTTACAGTATGAATGGTGAAATTTTGAATTGGCCTCAGTGGGGGTGCTGTAAGTCTGGGTCAGTATTAATATAAAGTACAACAGATAACACAGTCTGTGGTATCTGTTGTACTTTATGGGGCCCTGGACCACATGCCACGTTATGATATTGTATAATACAAAGATGATTTGAGTATAATTATTGTTACAATACACTTTTTGTGTTACGAGAAAGGTGTGTGGCCAAAACGCCTCTCGTCGTGTTGCAGCCGCACACCTCTCTCGTAGCGTTGCAGCCGCACACCTCTCTCGTAGCGTTGCAGCTGCACACCTCTCTCGTAGTGTTGCGGCCGCACACCTCTCTCGTAGCGTTGCT
Organism: Homarus americanus; assembly: GCF_018991925.1. Classification (NCBI taxonomy): domain Eukaryota; kingdom Metazoa; phylum Arthropoda; class Malacostraca; order Decapoda; family Nephropidae; genus Homarus; species Homarus americanus. Next base: position 6,848 of record NW_024752424.1, read on the forward strand.
GCCGCACACCTCTCTCGGTGCGTTGAGGCCGCACACCTCTCTCGTAGTGTTGCGGCTGCCTCTCGCAGCGTTAGCGACGCACTCTCCAGTGCGTTAAGGGCACACACCTCTCCAGTGCGTTGAGGCACGCACCTCTCGTTGTGGAATGGTCGCACACCTCTCTCGTAGCGTTAGGCGCACACCTCTTTAGTAGTGGGCGGCGCACACCTCTCGTAGCATTGAGGCCGCACACCTCTCTCGGTGCATTGAGGCTGCACACCTCTCTCGTAGCGGAATGGCCACACCTCTCTCTCATAGCGGAATAGCCACACCTCTCTCGTAGCGTTGAGGCCGCACCTCTCATAGCGAATAGCCGCACACACCTCTCTCTCATCGCGTTGAGGCCGCACACCTCTCTCGTAGCGGAAGCGGCCTGCACACCTCTCTTGTAGTATTGCGGCCGCCCTCTTGTAGCGTTGCGGCGCACACCTCTCTCGTAGCAGGCAGCCAGAGACTCTCTCGTAGTGAGTGGCGCACACCTCTCTAATAGCGTTACGCCACTCTCGTAGCGTTGCGGCCGCACACCTCTCTCGTAGTGTTGCGGCCGCCGCCTCTCTTATAGCGTTGCGGCGCTACTCTCGTGGCGGGCGACCGCAGAACCTCTCTCATGGGCGGCGCGCACCGTGGCGATTTGAAGCGCGGGCCTCTCCTCAGCAACAGGCGGCCTCTCTCATAGCGTTGCGGCCGCACTGCACTCTCTCGTAGTGTTGCGGCCACCTCTCTTGTAACATTGCGGCAGTACACCTCTCGTAGCGGGCGCCGCAGGCCTCTCCAGCGTGGCAGGCGACCGCCTCTCTCGTAGCGTTGCGGCCGCACACCTCTCTCGAGTAGCAGAGCTGCAGCACACCTCTCTTGTAGCGGAGCGGCCACACACCTCTCTCGTAGCGTTGAGGCCGCACACCTCTCTCGTAGTGAGAAACCATATATGAATGTTGTGTTGTCAATAATACGAGAAATATTTGAGACCCTGCAATTGTGTGTAAATGAGGCAGAAAATCAGATCAGCAACCTGGGGCTTGATCACAATTTTTGTGATGCCATATAGCAGCAGAGTCTACCTTTAGACAACACATTATGCTTCCAATATCTTCCCAGGCGGTAGTAAATCCTTGTTTGGTAACTGTGTGTGTGTGTGTATGTGTATTGGTGTTCTTAAGATGTGTCTTTTTGTGTTCAGGTGAATCCATATAATTGTATGGTCTGCACACGTGTGTCCTTTTCACTGAGAGCTGCATCGTAACAAAACAAAGACTGAAGCCCTTATAAATGAAAAGCCGAATGAAACTCATCCCCTGGAAGGTGCTGCACTAGCTCCGCCATACCACGGGTTAGAGGGAGTTCCTAGCAATAGGCAGGAACCTAAGATTTACGATGGCAAGAGTTCAAGGCTTATCGTGCGAACTTTTGCTGTCTGTCTCTCTCTCTCTGTCTGTCTGTCTGTATATCTCTGACGGTTTGTCTCTGTCTGTCTGTCTATATATCTCGATGCCTCCCTGTCAGGCTGTTTGTCTGTTCTTTCTGTTTCTATCTGCCTGCATGTCTGTCTCTGTGTGTATGTGTCTGTCTCTCTGTCACTTTCTCTTTGTCTCATTCTCTCTACTCTGTCTGCCTATCTGTATCTGTCTGTTATTTGTCTGTCTGTCTGTTCGTCTCTTTCTGTCTGTCTTTATTCTGTATGTCTGTTTGCTCTTTTTCTTTTTCTATCTGTCTCTGTATTTCTATCTCTATCTGTCTGTCTGTCTCTGCCTGTCTGCTTTCTCAGTCTGTCTGACTGTTTGTCTGTCTAACTTTCTGCCTTAATTTGTCTGTCTGTCTGTATTTCTGTCTGTCTGTCCGTCCGTCTCTGTGTTTCTCTGTCTGTCTGTCTGTCTGTCTGTCTCCGGTTGTATGCTTGCCCCTGTCTGTCTGTCTGATTGTGTCTGTCCATCTGACTGTCGGTTTCTGTTTGTCTATCTCTATCTGTCTGTCCCTTTATGTTTCTATGTGTCTGTCTTATTCTGTCTGTTTGAATGTCTGCCTCTATAAGTATGTCTATTTGTTTGTCTTTCTCCACAAAACAACACAACTCTCCCTACAATACAACACAACTACAATACAACACAACACAACTCTCTTTACAATACTACACAACACAACTCTCCCTACAATACAACACAACTACAATACAACACAACACAACTCTCTTTACAATACTACACAACACAACTCTCCCTACAACTACACAACTACAACTCCTACAACACAACACAACTCTCCTACAATACAACACAACACAACTCTCCCCTACAATACAACACAACACAACCTCCCTACAATACTCCACACAACTCTCACTACAATACAACACAACACACGTCTCCATACAGTACAACACAACACAACTCTCCTACATACTACACAACACAACTCTCTCCTTACAATACAACACAACACAACTCTCCTAATACAAACACAACACAACACAACTCTCCCTATACAACACAACACAACTCTCCCTACAATGCAACACAACACAACACAACTCTCCCTACAATGCAACACAACACAACCTAACTCTACTACAATACAACACAACACAAACATACAGTACAACTTTCCCCTACAATACAGTACAACACAACACAACTCACCCTACAATACAACACAACACAACACAACTCTCCCTACAATACAACACAACACAACACAACTCTCCCTACAATACAACACAACACAACACAACTCTCCCTACAATACAACACAACACAACTCTCCCTACAATACTATACAACACAACTCTCACTACAATACAACACAACACAAGTCTCCATACAGTACAACACAACACAACTCTCTCCTTACAATACAACACAACACAACTCTCCCTACAATACAACACAACTCTCCCTACAATACAACACAACTCTCCCTACAATACTACACAACACAAGTCTCACTACAATACAACACAACACAACTCTCCCTACAATACAACACAACACAACTCTCTCCCTACAACACAACACAACACAACTCACTACACAACACAACATAACTCTCCTACAATACAACACAAAACAACTTCCTACAATACAAATACAACACAACAACTCTCCCCACAATACAACACACAACACAACTTCACTACAATACAACACAAAACAACTCTCCTACAATACAACACACAACACACAACACAACTCTCTGCCAATACTTACACAACACAACTCTTACTACAATACAACACAACACAAACTTCCATACAGTACAACACAACACAATCCCCTCCCTACAATAGTGTACAACATAACATAATCCCTCCCTACAATACAAATACAAATACAACTTCCCTACAATACAACACAAAACAACTTCCTACAATATAAACACAACACAACACAATCCCTCCCTACAATACAACACAACACAACTCTCCCCTACAATACAACACAACACAACCTCCCTACAATACAACACAACACAACACAACTCTCCCACAATACAACACACCACACCCTCCCATAATGCAACACACAACACAACACAATCCCTCCCCAATAAACACAACACAAGACAACTCTCTACTACAATACAACACAAACACAAAGCCCCATACAGTACAACACAACACAATTCCCCTACAATACAGTACAACATAACAATAACCTCCAATCTTTATAATACAATATAACATAAATACAATCCCTCCTTGCCAATACAACATAAATACACCTACCCTAATACAACATAACATAACACAACTCTCTACAATACAATAAGCAATACACAACTTCTTACAATACAACATAACACAACTCACCCTACATAACACAACACAACACAATCCCTTACAATACAACACATCACAACACAACTCTCCCTAATACAACACAACACAACACAACTTCCTATAATACAACACAACACAACACAATTTCCTACAATACAACACAACACAACTCTCCCTACAATAATAATACACAACACAACTCTCTACTACAATACAACACAACACAAGTCTCCATACAGTACAACACAACACAACACAACTCTCTCCTACAATACAACACAATACAATCCCTGCCCCACAACACAACACAACACAACTCTTGCCAATATAACACCACAACTCTCCCTACAATACTTCACACACAAGTCTCACTACAATACAACACAGCATCCCCCTCCCTACAACACAACACAACACAGCCTCTCCCTACAACATAAATACAACACAATCCTCCCCACAGCCGTAGTTTCTACCAGTTGTCGCTGATATATTACAAAGACATAATTGATAAATAAGTTTTATATACACCAACTCAAGATAAAGAAGGCGAATCACTGTAAATAAAGGTCCGGCTCTCGTCAGGGCCGACTGCCAATACCCAAACTGAAACAGACAACTGTCCCTTGACCTGCACCAATACGTGTCCACATAACGCATCTGACTGAGGTACAAACAGGAACACTTTGGTAAAAGAAGAAATAATAACAAATTTGAACATTTAGAATTTCCTTCTGTCTAGTTAGCATCTGTCTGTTGTCTGGGTAAGTTCTGCCTGTAAAAGTTAGTCTCACCATTCTTTACCCTCAATCTCTGTCTGTGTGTCTCTGTGTCTGATTCTGTATGTCTAATTGTTTGTCTGTCACAGACAGACAGGAGACAAAGACAGACAGGCAGAGACAAGCGTAGCACCACAGACAGACAGACAGAAAAGAAAGAAAGGGACAGACAGAAAACAGAGAGACGGAAACATAGCTCTAACATATAGACGAAAGAGACAGACAGACAGGCAGAGACAGACAAGACAGACATAGAAAGACAGATATACAGATAGACAGACATAGATAAGCAGAGGCAGAAAATCGGGAAGACAGACAGATCGATATTGTGAGACAAACTGGCAGAAACAGACAGACACAGAGACACAGACAGAGACAGACAGTGAGTATAGACTAAGAGAAGTAGATAAACAGTGAAAGACAGATAGACTGAGTCATACCTGTCTTTCTGTACGTTCAGATGATATCCCAGATAAAATTTTTTCTCACTTATTTGTAGTAGGTTTGTTCGTCTCTTAAATTGTCTTTTGTTTTGTGGTAGCCCACCCCTGTCTGCCAGATACAGACAAACTGAGGACAGACAGGATAAAAGATTGAGACACAAAGACAGATGGACTGAGAGACACACGGGCAGAGACACACAGACAGACAGAGACTCAAATAGACAGATGGACAGAGATAGTCAGACAGACAGTCAGAAATTGGAAAGGTAGGACAGGCAGAGGCAGCATACAGATAGACAGACAGACAGAGGACCTACATTGTGAGAAAAGAGGCAGACAGGGCAGAGAAAGATTTGGTGAGACACACAGTCAGACACAGACAGACAAAGTGAGAAGACAGGAGCCACAGAGTAAGAAGACAGACAGAGTGAGAAAGACAGACAGAGTTAGGAGAAAGAATGACAGACAGACAGACAGGGTGAGAAAGATATACAGACAGACAGACATAGTCAAAGTGATAAAGATAGACAGAAAAAAACACGAACGCAAAACGACAGACGGACAAAGTACAGTTAGACAAACAGATATAGACAAAATGAGGAAGGCCATAGACAGACAGACACAGACAGACATATAGACCGAAACAGAAAGACAACAACGTAATGAGAGAAAGACATAGACATACAGAGACAGAAATAGACTGACAGAAACAGACACCAGACAGACATACAGAGATTCACTAGAGACAGACACTCAGACAGACATAAAGTGAGACTGACAGAGACAGACATAGACACACATTCAGACAGAGACGGACACACAGAAAACAAAGAAAGATAAACAGAGACAGCCACAGACAGGGACAGTACGCAAAAAATCGTGACATATGAAAAGCAGCAGAGGAGGTGGAGGTATGTAGATGCTCGCAACAGATGTGAGCAAGAGATCATAAACAGACAGACAGGCAGACAGACAAACAACAGAGCATTAGTAGCATTCAGACAGAGCGTGACTGTTTGTCTTTCTGTCTCTGTTTCTGTCTTGCCTGGCCCCGCCTGCCTTATCTGTCTCTGCCAGTTTTTTGTCTCTCTGTTGGGTCTGCTTACCTCTGTCTGCTATGCCCTTCTATCTGCCTTTTGTCTGCCGTTCTCTAATTTTGGCCTTTCGTATCGTTCCCCTGTTTGTCTTGTCTTTGCCTGTCTGTTGTCTGTCCTGTCTGTCTGTCCGTCTGTCTGTTTTTCTAACTTTCATGTTTGTCTGGCTGCTCCCTCTTTAGTGCTTTCAATCTCTGTCCGTCTGCCTATCACTCGTTCGTCTGCTTATCTCTGTGTCTGTTCGCTTATCTCTGTGTGCCCGCCGCCTCTGGCGCCTGTCTGTGCGTTTTCTCTTGTATGTCTGCCTCTGTGTCTGTTTTGACTGTCTGATCATCTCTGTCCGTCTGCCCTGGTTGGCCCTGTCTGTCTGTGTGTATTCTTCTGTCTTCAAGTTCGTTCTGAAGTCTCAAATCTCGTTCAGCCTGTTTGTCTGTCTGACAGACGGAGATGACAGATAGAGAGAGATTGAGACAGAAACAGACAAACAAAGAAACAGATAGAAAAACATTAATAAATATATTTTCACATATAGAGCACAGTAATATAAGTATACGTAGGTGTGACATAAAAAGCAACTTTCCGCACGAGATAAGAACAAACAAAATACGTAATATATAGTCAAAGGACCTAAGGAAGTATTGTTATCTTGAATTAGTAAGTATGTCTTATTTATCAACTTGCGCCTGTAATATATCAGCGGGCAACCAACCCCAACACACACACACACACACACACACACACGAACATAAGAATGGAGCAAACTGCAGCGCTTAAATCTAAATTTGTCTATTTAAAATCAATTCGTACGTTTCCTGACTTCCATTTATACACCTCGGGATTATATCGCCCTTCACCCCTACGTGTCTCTGGAGGAGTGCAAATTTAGTTTTTTAATCTGTCTCATTCAAGGTTCGTAATACCCGGGATTATTAGTCTTGTCATTCTCCTGTGAATTAATTTAAAGTAATAACTGCTAGTACCTCGCAAATGTAAATATAACATAAATAGACCTCAGAAAGCTGATAGTAGACCTCTGGCGGTGGCCTGACGAACTACGTACCACCGTCTAGCGCCGCTGGACCAGGTCGAGGCTGGGCCCAGCCAGTTGCTCCTTTGAACTGATCATTCGGGTGGGAAACTTAGACACGTACACTCACGAGTATGACATTGATCCCCGTAATCTGCCTCTTAACTGGGGAGGATGTTGGGCTGCCATCTGACCCCAATCTGTGACAAACTGACCATGACATCCCGATACGATATCCCGGGATAATGATATTCTCGACTATGACATTGATCCTCAGCAACCGTTCTTAACTGGGGAGTGACGTTGGGACCTGTCATCTCGGACAAAAAAAAAAAAAAAAATATCCACTAATAACCTCTAATTTCCATCCCCATCCTATCTTTTTGCCTATCTCTGAGGTGGTGAATGGTACTATCCACCAATTGCCAACGGAAGGTATCAGACCCACCGACTAGGAAGGGCGAATCCCATCCCACATCCACACCCATCCACACTTTTTATAAGATCACATAGTACTAAATAAAATCAACAATAGTGGTCTGTCACGCAGCGTTGTAAGTGAGCAGCGTTGGCTCGGTAAACGTCCTAATCTTTTGATCCCAGCTGAGGGCGCGCAAGAGTGAGTAAGAGCGATTAGTCTTCTGTAAATTTCGCCATAAATTTTGAGATTTATTCTTAATTAGTAAAACCTGGAGACGGAGGTGCATGAAAGAGGATGTTATACAGCCAATATAATTATATTAATCACAGCCGAGAAAAATAATGATTAAAGCCATAATTTTCAAGATGTAAAACACAGCGATTAACTGAGGTTTTTACCAGATGTTGGAGGTGCACTGTTTTGTGGCTTGTTGGGGAG
>NW_024752425.1:0-16307 GCF_018991925.1 Homarus americanus
TGTATTTTGTTAACATGTATTTTGTTACCGTGATTTCTTCTGAGATATCATAACAGTGATAAAGACCGCTTAATATTCCTGATGTTGGGATAATTGTTTGTCTTATGCGTACGGATGTTACTGCTGTCTACACTCACACACACACACACACACACACACACACACACACACACACCATATTAACAAACGTGTATACACTGTACATGGCGCGTCTTCACCATACTGTATATAGACAGGTAGCATCAAGTGTTGTGTTGCGCAGCAGAGACGACTGAGGGGTCACACGGGTCCCAGTTTTAGGTCCTGATTATAAAAGGACTTCATCGTACCTAGGACTAGGATGGATTAGAATTAAGGACCTACTAGGATCTTGGTAGGTTAGGTTAGGTTAGGTTAGGTTGGAGTCTATGTGGACTGGGCCCGTTTAAACAATCACCCACACAACCACCAGACCAGGGCCACAGCAAGACCGTAAAGTGTAAAGAAAACAAAAAAGTTGACTCATATATTAAAAATGTCTACACAATGACAAATATCGCCTCTTAATCATTATTTTTTGAGTCTGACCACACGATAAAACCCTCGAGTGTCTGATAAAGGTTCTCCAGATACCGCTGACAACACGATATGGCCATTAAAACCCAGCGGGGGGGGGTAGTGACTCAATGTGGCCTGGCATTTTTTTTTTACGGGGATTAGCCCACCCAGGCACAGGTCACTGACCCACATCGGGGCCTAGAGGGCGAAAATGTAATAATGATCATAATAATAATACAAATAATAATAATAATAATAATAATAATAATAATAATAATAATAATAATAATAATAATAATGAACCATAAAGAAATACAAAATGAAAAAAAAAGATCCAAAGTGAGAAACAATATATGTATGTTGTGTTGTCAATAGTAAGAGAAACAATTGAGACCCTGCAATTGTGTGTAAATGAGGCACGAAGTCAGATGAGCAACCTGGGACTTGGTGTGTAGTAGTACTGTGGGGGTGAAGGAAGTCCCTCTACTCTCCCACTACCATCTCACAGACACCTAATCTAAATTCACCTAATCTAAAATAAAATGAAAATCCAGTTTGGTTTATTAAAGAAACAGTTATAGGGTAAGAGAACTCGGTATTCAAACTGTATCGGTCACTAAGGTGTGTCGTGTTCCCACACCCTGTCAGTTACTGTGACTCCCCAAAACCTCACGCTGTTGCTTGTTACTGGTACCAGGCTCTTGATAGTAATGTCAGATGCTCCTTGCTTTATTTTCATATCAATAAGGCTTATTACTCTCTCTCTCTCTACTACCACCACGTGATGGTCGGAATCCACAACAAATACTAGATTCTCTGTTCCTTTAATGTGTTATTCGTCTTTTCTTACTGATGTGAAGGATGTGTTGTGTTGTAGCTCCGTTATTGGTTCAGGGTCCTCATGGTATCACTCTAGTTTAATATCTGTCTCGCTTCCCATCACATAGAGTCACCCGTCACCAGCCTGTTCTAACTGTCCGTCCCACCACTTAGCATCACCCATCACCAGCCTGTTCTAACTGTCCGTCCAACCACTTAGCATCACCCGTCACCAGCCTGTTTTAACTGTCCGTCCCACCACTTAGCATCACCCATCACCAGCCTGTTCTAACTGTCCGTCCCACCACTTAGCATCACCCATCTCCAGCCTGTTCTAACTGTCCGTCCCACCACTTAGCATCACCCATCTCCAGCCTGCTCTAACTGTCCGTCCCATCACTTAGCATCACCCATCACCAGCCTGTTCTAACTGTCCGTCCCACCACTTAGCATCACCCATCTCCAGCCTGTTCTAACTGTCCGTCCCATCACTTAGCTTCACCCATCTCCAGCCTGTTCTAACTGTCCGTCCCATCACTTAGCATCACCCATCTCCAGCCCATCTCTAGCCTGTTCTAACTGTCCGTTTCGTAAACCACACGACGTCTGGCTCTCCAAGATGTGTTGATTGACAACGTGAAGGTATGTTGGTCAGTGTGAGTTAAGGAGAGTGACTTCTGTAGTGGGGAAGGAGTGAGTTAAGATTGAGTTTAGGCCTTAGTTCTTAATAGGCCCCGATCCATTAGGTGTGGGGCCCATTTGACGAGCCACCAATAATTTAGTAGTGCGGTAGTGAGAACGTCATCACCTCTCACAGTTGCAGCAGTAGAGACGACATAAGGGAAGTGTGTTGACATAGTCTGTCGTGTTATTCACCCAAGCGATACACCCGGGTCACACAACAATGTTTCTTATTTGATTACAGTACCCAATATTTTCGTCCCCCCCCCAACACATTGCCCTAACATCTATCATGGTTATTACCCTCCCACACATCCCCTTACATAAACCTCGACTACCCTCACACATCCAGTCTCCCCACATATACACTCCCCCCTCACACACACACACTTCATAACTCGTAGTTAACCTGTGTAGTCACTCCTTGTCTATCTCACTTTAGTACCGTAACTGTTCTGAAACTGTTAATAGATCCAGTCCTCCTTGTCATCATATACAAGTAATATTATTTACCACTAATATTACTTGTGTATTTCTTGACAACAAAGTGACCCACTCATCTCTGTTTAGTCTATATTTTCAGTTTTTTGCCTGCCATATTTTTCAATAAACCGTTAATTATTATTACTACTACACACTTCCAACGTTTCCCGACACCCACAATCTGACACTGTCCAGTTTATCCCAGGTTGTTTTTATGTGTTTTTCTCTATATAAAAAACTATAATAAATACTAAATTGCTGTTATTAATAACTTATATACTGTAATTATATGTTATGGGAGGGTAGTGTGGAGCGATGGTGAGGCGCGGTGGGGTGGTTGTGGGAACAGGGGCAGTGTAGAGGGTCGCCATCAGTAGCCAACACACACACACGTCACATGCCAGTCACCACTACCGCCACCGCCAACCACACACTAGTACACACCTTCCTCATATCGCAACACCATCATCATCTTCATCATGTCATATGTGATTACACGCGGTGCCAGCCAATCACAGTCGCCTCTTTTTATCATCTTCCTTCTTCGCCCAATCACACGCGAGAATGGGAATGGCGCGTTTTTTATCAATCCCAAAACCCGCCCCTTTCCTGGATGTGGCGTAATTATTGGAGGCCAGGGTTAATGCGCGGCGTCCCATTGGTTGAGGCTGCAGCTGCCGGGTTATTGAGGTAATAGGAAGGTCCTTATAAAGTAGTCGGAACGTGATTTATCGACGAGTGTGTGGGAGCCATGGGGGAGGACGTGTGTGTCTCCTCCTCCATTTAGTGAAGTTTCTCTCTTACATTGTATTATCACACCACCTGAATGATCCCCTTCACACATAACTCACGAAATCTTGTATTTTATTAGTTAGTGATGATGTGACAATATTCTTGAGGCGTATATGATAAGTGTGTTTGGTAGTGCATTCTAAACCTCCATTACATAAAGTGGGTGTGTGGGATACCACCGTCCACCCCCTCCTTCTTCACTACCTCCCCCTATACACTCCTTCCCCTCCCTTCACCCCCCTCCCTTCTCTCCATCCCCCCTCCCCCACCACCTCCTCTAACCCTTACCTTAGCGGTGAAAAATCCCTCATTGTGGCTCCAAATCTTTTAAAATGGCAAAGAAAACCTTTTCCCATGAGGCGGACGGACGGGTGGAGGAGCCAAAAGAGCTTTCCTGAAATTCGTTATGATTTTCTCGGCTAGTCCATCCCTCGGGCCACGGCGGTTTCTACAGGGTTTTCTCAGGGACTCTCTCCGGTTTCTGCGGGTGTTCCCAGGGCTGAGGTGTTTACAGGTCAAGACGTTATGTGACTGTTAACTGTCTGGGAGGGAAGGAGGGGGTGACGGATGCCGAAGCTTTGTTCTGTCCCCTTCCGCCCCGACGTGTCACCTGAGACCCGCCAGCCAGTTACGACAGGACTGTGTGACCATTGCTATTATCACTACCACTACTACTGCCACCACTACCACTGCTATTATCATCACTACCACCACCATTTCTGTGACTACCACCACGTATCACCACTCACCACCACGTCATCTGCACCACTTTTAATCACCACTAATCCTACTACTAACGTGACCACTGCTGTTATCACCACCACTACCACCACCACCACCACCAACACTGAAACTTATTACTGTTCGCTTTGTGACCATTCCTCTCCCCTCTCCTTCTCTGTCTTTCTTCCATCTTCTTTCTCTTCTCTCCTCTTTCTCCTCCTCCTTTCTTCCTTCTCACTTTCCTCCTACTCCTTATCTTCTTCCTTCTCCTTCCTCCGCCTCTTCTTCTTCCTCTTCCCCTTTACGTCCCTCCTCTTGTTCCTCCTCTTCTCCTTCTCCTCCTCCCCCTCCTTCCCCTCCACCCTCCTCCCTCTCCTCCTCCCCCTCCTCCCCACTCCTCCTTCCCCTCCCCCTCCTCCCTCTCCTCCTCCCCCTCCCCCTCCTCCTCCCCCTCCCTCTCCCCTGCCCCTCCCCTCCTCCCCTCCTTCCCCTCCCCCTCCTCCCCTACTTCCTTTTTGCTCCTTCTGCTGCGCTTCCTCCTCCCCTCCCCTCCTCCCTCCCCCTTCTCCTCTCCCCTCCTCCCCTCCTCCTCCCTCTCCTCTCCCTCCTCCTTTCCCTTCCCCCCCTCCCCTCCCCTCCTCCCCTCCTTCCTCTCCCCCTCCCTCCCTCTCCTCCTCCCCTCCTCCTCCCCCCCTCCCTCCCCTCCCTCCCCTCCCTCCCCTCCCCTCCTCCCCCTCCCCCCCCTCCCCTCCCTCCCTCCTCAACCCCCTCCCCCCTTCCTCCTCCTCACCCAGGGAGAGATGGACGAGAGATACAAGTCGTATAATATCCGCTGAGGACGCTGCTAGTGACGTCATCATCTCAGGCCTGGCCTGGCGTGGACTTGGAGCCTATACCTATAGTCTTAGTAGCCCCATTGCTTACATTGCCCCGTAGCCCGTCCTCGACAAGCTATACCTGATTTATGGGTTCATCGTGTAGCCCCCTTCCCTCCCTCCCTCCCTCCCCCTCCCTCAGTAGTGGCTGTATAAGAAACGTGTAAAATACTTCAGCTATATAGTAAACGTGTTCGTATGTATAGCCTCAGTTGTGCTACACGATGAAAAACTACTAGACGATGGCAGGTCTGTGGCACCTTGGGGAGTGTAGCCAGTTAACCAAGTTACCTCCGTGAATTTCCGCCTTTATTTAGTTGTGGTCGTATTCTTTAATACGCTAGTTGTTAACATTTAGGTGAGAATAAGTAAATATTATCAAAACATCATTGAAAAACTCATAAGTGACTTAGTAATATAATTCAGTCAAGATAATAATATAAACACGAACGTGCTGGTCAAGCTCAGAGCTGTCCAGGGGTCATCTGGCCCTCCGGGTCGAGGTTGATCGGTGTTTTTTTTCTTTTTTCTTTTAATTGTTTCAATATGTGTTAAAGTCATTACTGTGTTAACAATATAATATAAAAGACAAAGAACATTTAAATATACGTATTTAGTTTCGGGGTTTAATTAGTTATTTATTACTTACATTTATTACTATGATATTTGTTTTCGTCTCATGTGTACAGTTTAAGTCTTTACTGTTGTTTTAAGTAACTTTAGATTTAGTTGTTTTTCTCCCAAACTTATGTTGACATTTACATTGTTTAGAATATATCATATAACGCGTCATGATCATCCTGTGTTTATAAAGATCAGAGTTAAGTAATATTCCTTAAGGTTAAGTCACTTAAACTATTCATGTGGACCTAATATGATGACCTACATGGTCACCTATGGCCAGTGTGTGTGTCCGCTAAGTAGGGGTAAAGGAATACTTTTTATTGTTATAATAATGTAAATTAATTTACACATAATAATATTATCACTGTTTCATATAAGATGTTTTGTATGAAGATTTTCATTTGTATGTATTACTGTAAGGAAAAAATGACAGTAAGTGTTAAATTTAATACAAATGTAAACTAAAGTGTAAAAAAATCAGAAGGAAAAATGACAATAAAATTTGGATTGTCGGCCATTAACTTGGTAACACCTTTTGTATTAACCGATACGTGATGCCTTAATGAGCCTTAAGACACTGGTGCCGTTCTTACTGTAAGGCTGCTATAATTCTCTGACGCTGTTGTACACAACCGACTTAGTTGTTCCCACGGGTGTAGAGATGAACCAATGGCCTCCAGGCTGCTGGCACGAAGAACAACATTGATGGCCATCAAAAATTTAGATTGTTTACGCCGAAATACTTTTACTTACGAAACACTGCTAGCATGTATTGGCAAGGGCAGCCCGGAACCGTCAGGAAATCCGCCGATTGGATCCCATAGGCCACCCTTCTTTGCCAATCTCCTTAGGTGCTGAAGCAACTGAGGGTCTTCAGGACTCCGCCGAGAGGGCCAGAACAGCCGTCCTCACACCCCCAAGGAGTGATGCTAGCGAAGGTCCCGCTGGACCCCCGAGTAAAGTTGAGACTTTTCCTCTATTTCTCTTTAAGACAGAGAGGCAGCACTGGCTAGTGACGCTAAGAGTATCTACTGTCATATCTTCATATATTATTACTTATTTTATAGTGTCGTCCACAACACACCGAGACTTTGGTGTTTGTTTCTGTGAGTTAAGGAGATACAGTGAGTCAACCTGAGACGTTAGTCAGCTGGTGCACAAGTTTTGAATTACGATCACAAGTCCTCATATTTCATTATTTCTATTATCCTCGCTGGGTGGGAGATATAAACTAATGTTATAGTTATAATTATAGGCACCAGTAACTCATGTAATGTTATCGGTATACAGTCCCCAGTAACTTACTGACATATTCTTCACAGTTTTGGTTTTTTTACGGGATTAGTCAGGTCACAGGTCAATGACCCACATCAGGGCCTGGGGGGCGAAAATATAATAATAATAATAATAATAATAATAATAATAATAATAATAATAATAATAATAATAATAATAATAATAATAATAGAGAGAAACATTATATGTATGTTGTGTTGTCAAAGTAAAAGAAACAATTGTAACCTGCAATTGTGTAAAAATGAGGCAGAAAGTCAATAAGAAGTGTGACGTAGATGTTTCATATTTATATACAGTCAGCATAATGAAGTGATGATCTTCACGGCCAGGAGGAGTTGTGCTGAAAGCCCGACGGTGTGTTCAGTGTCTTCCAGGAACAGTATGATAGTGTGTAAGTTGGTGGATGCTAAAGTGGCAACATACTGTAGGAGCCTCCTGAGGGATCCTCCACGTAATAAATGGTGAGTTATTGACGTGGGTCTTGAGTGTGTGTGTGTGTGTGTGTGACCTGTGGTGAAATGGTCAGCATCCTGCCCGAGTTCGATCCTCGGGCAGGGTGAAACTATGGGCAAGTTTCTTTACGCCATTTGCCACTGTCTACCCAGCAGTAATTGGTACCCTGGATGTTAATCGATTTGCGGATCGTGTTCCGGGGTAATGGTTAGCCAGTGCAGTTGGCGAGCTGTCCAGTCTTCTCGGACTATTCCTTGACACTGGGTCATGCAGCTCGTTAACTTAATGGTGAGGTTGTTGTGTTGGCGACAGCTTCTACACTTTAACAAATTCACGCCTAGGAGGCCCTTGGGCCGGCCATCCTCGATTTCGAGGGGCTTCCATTATTATGTGTGTGTGTGCTATATAATCCACTATGGATGTGGTAATCATTATTTTACTTGGACTGATGGATGACACGTAGGACTGGATGTCGTCGCTCTATATGCGCCGGATGAATGTTGGAGGAGGTGACGACGGGTAGCATGAATAAGCTGGTTTACATTCTACCTTACCTATCATGCCTATGGCGACTGTATCCTGCCTACTGCTTGTATCACGGTGATAGCATGCCAGGTTCGTATAATCTAGCATGGGATGACGTACAAATAAAGAGATGAACATTTAATATACGATATAATGGACGTTACTAGTGAGCTTTGGGTATTACATGTGGCTGGTACAGGTCGATGGTGATAGTATAGTCAGTAACCATAATTACTGGCCCATCCACAGGTCGAGCGTAGTGTGGGTAGAGGTCCTTGTGGACAGCGGCTCACTCAGTAGCAACTCACACACCAACACAGCATAAGACCCTTGAATACTTATCACCAGTCGTTCAGGTCATACCTCCTTTTACTCTGAATATAAGGTAACTTTTACTACTCCCACTAACGTGAAATAAATAAATTATAATTTATGGCTACTGGAGCAGTAACATGTCCACTACCCACCAGTAAAAGGACACAACATCAATTTGGGAATATGTCTGAGGCCAACGCAGGAGTATCTGGTGATGACCCGCACTACATGATCTTGTCAGGGCCACAGTACAGCAGCAGGCCAAGTCTCATGCTATATGTTAACAGATACAGTCCTCTGATACACTGAACACACCGTCGGGCTGTCAGTACCACTCATCCTGGCCGTGAAGATTATCACCTCATTAGCTGCCTGTTTGTAAATATTAAACTATGAAACATCTACACCACACCTCTAACCAGTGGTAATTAATGTTAATATTACTGATACCATAATGTGAAGCATCCGGCAATAAGTTACTAGGTACTACAAGCCTTATAACATTACATGAATTACTGAGGACTATATGCCTATATACTTTATATAAGTTACTTAGGACTATATAACTATAACATTAGTTTATATCTCCCACCCAGCGAGGATAATAGAAATAATGAAATATGAGTACTTGTGATCGTAATTCAAAACTTGTGCACCAGCTGACTAACGTCT
The DNA here is from genome assembly GCF_018991925.1 of Homarus americanus. Taxonomy (NCBI): domain Eukaryota; kingdom Metazoa; phylum Arthropoda; class Malacostraca; order Decapoda; family Nephropidae; genus Homarus; species Homarus americanus. The sequence continues at coordinate 8,796 of NW_024752425.1, forward strand.
CAGGTTGACTCACTGTATCTCCTTAACTCACAGAAACAAACACCAAAGTCTCGGTGTGTTGTGGACACCACTTTAAAATAAGTAATAATATATCAAGATATGACAGTAGATACTCTTAGCGTCACTAGCCAGTGTTGCCTCTCTGTCTTAAAGAGAAATAGAGGAAAAGTCTCAACCTTACTCGGGGGTCCAGCGGGACCTTCGCTAGCATCACTCCTTGGGGGCGTGAGGACGGCTGTTCTGGCCCTCTCGGCGGAGTCCTGAAGACCCTCAGTTGCTTCAGCACCTAAGGAGATTGGCGAAGAAGGGTGGCCTATGGGATCCAATCGGCGGAGTTCCTGACGGTTCCGGGCTGCCTTTGCCAATACATGCTAGCAGTGTTTCGTAAGTAAAAGTATTTCGGCCTAAACAATCTAAATTTTTAATGGCCATTAATGTTGTTCCTCGTGCCAGCAGCCGGGCCCACGATCACTTGTTACCATCTATACCACTTACAGATTGATCATAATTTCATAATTGAAAGAAAATTAACTACTGCTACGCTTCAGGATTCACTTCCCTTAAGGATGACGTTGCATTAAGACACATAAAAATAACTACTTTGTGTTATAATAATAAGCCACCTTTTATTGTCTGTTGTCACTCTTAGTTGTTAATGGCACCTGACACCTTAATAGTACAGCAGTCTGATATGATGAATTACCTGTAGGGGTCATAAATATGCCCGGCTCTACAGTGTATAGCATCATGACTTGTTTTATTAGTACATGGGATATTTCTCAATGTATATGGATAAAATTTGGAACTTGTATTATATGAACTAATGAACAAATTCTCATCTTTCAGTTTTTGTAATATAAACAATGAGATTCCTTAGACTAGGTACAAGTAAAAAATAAAATATTTTCCTCTCCTATGGTACGATTGTATATATCAATTGAATATTTAAACGCGTTATGTTATGACTCATAACATATCGTTGCTCATAAGTTATGAGCAACGATAGCCTACTGTTTCACTGACAATAATTTGACATAAGATACAATAATTTAAAATAAGGGATTTTCAACAGCCTATTGATTACTGAACCGTGTATATCAAGTTATCTCAAGAACCTAGAGTATGGCGCCTCCCTCACTACTCTCTGAAACAGCTTCAGTAAGTAAGGCTGCAGTTCAGATGCGAACTTTCAAGAGTTCTATGTAGTATTGTACATTAAGCTGTGGTTTGCACACACTGTCCTGTCAGGAGCCTTGAGTTTCATACACGTACTGTACACACATTAATTTTGTTTTGCTAACTATCAGTATGTAATTTCAACCTAACCTAATTATCAATGAGTTATTTAACCTAACCTAATATAACCTAAACTACTTATGCCAACCCAACATAACCTAAGAAATCGACCCAACAAAACTATCTTGAAATAATTCAACCTAACCTAACCTAACCCAAGCTCATATTTGTCTCCGGCTGAAGTATACCTGACCACCTTTATGTCGTCCCATTAGGAAGCTGATGAGTCTGTGTTATATTTGTTCCTCATTACAAAACGAAATAAATCTTTAAATAATGGTACAGCGGACGACACACACCTATTGCTGTGTTTGGTGACGCGTTGGTTAATGGTGACATGTTGGTTAATGTTGACTCGTAGGTTAATGGTGACGTGTAGGTTAATGGTGACGTGTAGCATAAGAGTAAAGTGCTGGTTAATGGTGAGGTGTTGGTTAATGGTGACGTGTTGGTTTATGTTGACCTGTTAGTTAATGGTGACGTGTTAGTTAATGGCAACGCCTTGGTTAATCGTGACGAGTTGATGGTTAATGGTGACGTGCTGGCTAATGATGACGTGTTGGTTAATGGTCTCCCCACTTCATTTTGCTAAGGGTCAAGACTCGTGTTCCTGCCTCACTTCCAACCTACACCGCCTCACTCACCCCTCTGGCAGTTAACACACTCTGGTCCCGCACCCCTCTGGCAGTTAACACACTCTGGTCCCACAACCCTCTGGCAGGTAACACACTCTGGTCCCGCACCCCTCTGGCAGTTAACACACTCTGGTCCCACAACCCTCTGGCAGGTAACACACTCTGGTCCCACACCCCTATGGCAGGTAACACACTCTGGTCCCACAACCCTCTGGCAGGTAACACACTCTGGTTCCACACCCCTCTGGCAGGTAACACACTCTGGTCCCCCAACCCCCTCTGGCGGGTAACACACTCTGGTCCCCACCCCTCCTGGCAGGTAACACACTCCTGGTCCCCACAACCCCTCTGGCAGGTAGCTTACCTCTGGTCCTTACCCCTCTGGCAGGTAACACACTCTGGTCCCACAACCCTCTGGCAGGTAACACACTCTGGTCCCACACCCCTCTGGCAGGTAACACACTCTGGTCCCACAACCCTCTGGCAGGTAACACTCTGGTCACCGCACCCCTCTGGTAGGTAACACTCTGGTCCCACACCCCTCTGGCAGGTAACACACTCCTGGTCCCCAACCCTCTGGCAGGTAACACACTCTGGTCCCCAACCCTCCCAGCAGGAAGTAACACACTCTGGTCCCACAACCCTCAGCAGGTAACACCTCTGGTCCCACAACCCTCTGGCAGGTAACACCTCTGGTCCCACACCCCTCTGGCCAGATAGCTTACACTCTGGTCCCACACCCCTCTGGCAGAGTAGCACACTCTGGTCCCTAGCCCTCGGCAGGTAACACACTCTGGTCCCCTTCCCTCTGGCAGGTAACTTTACTCTGGTCCCACACCCCTCCCTGGCAGGTAACACACTCTGGTCCCACCCCTCTGGCAGGTAACACACACTCTGGTCCCTAACCCTCTGGCAGGTAACACCTCTGGTCCCAGCCTCTGACAGGTAACACACTCTGGTCCCTAGCCCTCTGGCAGGTAACACACACTGGTCCCACAACCCTCTGGCAGGTAACACACTCTGGTCCCACAACCCTCTGGCAGGTAACACACACTCGTCCCGCACCCCTCTGGCAGGTAACACACTCTGGTCCCACAACCCTCTGGCAGGTAACACACTCTGGTACCACAACCCTCTGGCAGGTAACACACTCTGGTACCACAACCCTCTGGCAGGTAACACACTCTGGTCCCACAACCCTCTGGCAGGTAAAAAAAAATAACACTTAGTTAATATTTGTTAATGTTAGGTTAAGTTAGTTTAACTTTTCTATTTCACAATTCATTAATACCTAATATGATGAAGTACATGATCGCCGATGGCCAGTTAGAAGCTTAAAATAATACATAGAAGTTATCGATATTAGGCAATTATCCCTGTTTAGTTTAAGCTTTTACAAATCATCAATCGTTTTTGTCAAATAGAGATAACTTTTTGGTTTTACTACTACAACTTAATATAAATTCGTATATTGTAAGATTTTGTATATTTCTTTTCAGGACTTGCTTACTGCCATATGATGTTTAATTTATACTTTAAATAGGTTAGGTTAGGTTTGGTCAGGTCAGGTTACATTTTGTTTGAAGGTATTCATTTATTTGTACATTTATGATCTACAGGATCGTTTATGGCCGGTGAAAAGTTTCCCAAAAAGAGAAATACCTAGAATTTATCACTAACCGTCAATTATGCATATTTAGTGTAACATATAGTATATATTCCGTTTATATTTGTTTGTTTTCATATTATTTTAGTCAATTATTTGTTGACATTAAATTACAATAAGTAAATATTATTAAAAACAACACTGAAAAACACACAAGTGACTTTGTAACATATAATTAGGTCAAGATAATAATACAAATACAACGTGCTGGTCAATCTCCGAAAGAGTTGTCCGGGGGTCTAGCTAACCTCTGGTCGGGGCTTGACCAGCACGAAAAAAAACAAAAAATTATTTTGGTGATACGTGGTGTAATGGTCAGCATGCTCGACTTTTAAGCGAGTCGACCCGAGTTCGATTCCCAAGCAGGGTAGGACTGTTTTTTTTTTTTTTTTTTTACGTCATTTGTCTCTGTCGACCCAGCAGTAATTAGCGACCTGGATGTTAATCGATTAGTGGATTGTGATCGGGATAATGGTTAGCCAGTGCAGTTGGCGAGTTGTCCAGTCTTCTCGGATTATTCCTTGACGCTAGGTCATGCAACTCGTTAACTTAGGGCAGTGATTCCCAACGTGGGGCCTACGCCCCACTGGGGGGCAATTCAATAATAATAGGGGGGCAATATGAAAAATATAGTAATATCAACATTTTTTTTTATTTTACCCTATATGGGTAAAAATTATAAATTTATAGGGTAAAATTGTAATTACAACCTAGCTGAGCACAACAGCTTGTGCAATCTAGTCAAGTGTTCACCCACTAATGTTATCGTGCATCTGGCACCAGCTATATGCGTGGCTTCTGACTTGTTTAACTTTGCAGTTCTTCATCTGCTGTCAAGGAAGAAGGTGAGTTTTAGTCAGCTGCTCAACGCTCCCACTGAAGCTAAAAAAACAGAGGAAACTAACTACAACCAAATTAAATGTGCACAATAAAGCATGGAAGCAGTATTGAATTAAACACAAATGCAAGTTTCATGTTGATATAGTTATCTGTCTCTGTTTTTTAGCTTCACTGAGAGGGCTGGTTAAAGTGCTTTTCATTATGATTATTGATCTTGTTATTCTCTGAAAATAATGTATAAAAATAATCATTCATTGATCTTGTCACAGTAACATTAATTTAAAACTGTGAATATAAAGCTCAATATTTACTTGAAATGGCAACTGCATATTGACATTGTGCCTTGTATGTTACAGAAGTTAGATATTAAATTTATTTTCCTAAGTATATAAATATTTTATTTTCACTTTTCAGTTACCCCCATGATGCATAAAATGAACAGTGTGCACGCCAAAAAAAAAGTTCGCCAGTATTCAGATGAGTACTTGCTGTTTGGGTTCATACCAGCGACTCATGATGAAAGGTTGCCTTTTTGTCTGTTGTGCCACCAATGTTTGACTAATGAATCCATGAAGAGAGGTCGTCTCGAAAATCATTTGAAGGCAAAACACAGTATTCATGTTAATTCAAAACTGGAGTATTTTAAATCCCTAAAGGAGAAGTTTGAAAAAAGATCAACAATAAATTCATTGTTCTCTGCAAGAAGTGCAAGCAAGGATCGTGGTCTTGAGGCTAGTTATGAAATTTCTCTTCTCATAGCAAAATGTTGCAAAAATCATACAATAGGGGAGAATTTAATTAAGCCCGCAATATCAACTTTTCTGAAAGTAGTTCTTGAAAAAGATGACCAAGATCTCAAAAGCATGCCACTCAGTAATAATACTGTTAGTAGCAGGATTGATGAAATGAGTTGTGATGTAGAAGTACAACTTGTTGAAAAATTAAAATATACAAATTTTTCAATACAGTTGGACGAATCAACTGTAAGAGATAGTGAAGCTCTGTTAATGGCCTATGTAAGATATGTTGATAATGGAGAATTTATTGAGGATATGCTATTTTGCGAAGCATTAGAAACCACCACTATTGCAATTGATATATATATAAGAAATTAAAAACATATTTAGATGATAAGCAGATACCAATGGAGAACATTATATCTTGTGCTGCAGACGGTGCTCCAGTGATGATGGGCAAGAAAAATGGAGTTTTAAAATTATTGAAAGACGACAATCCCCAAATGTTGTTAGTGCATTGTGTTATTCATAGACAGAATTTAGTTTCCAAAAAAGTTTCCCCTGTTCTAAACGAGACATTGAATGCAGTTATAAAATGCATCAACACTATAAAAGCTAATGCCAAATGTGAGCGTCTTTTCAAACAATTTTGCTAGGATCAAAATGCAGACTATGTAAGATTATTACTTCATACTGATGTAAGGTGGTTATCAAATGGGAATTGCCTGAAAAGATTCATGGAATTATTTGATATTCTTAGTGAGTTCTTGGATGACAAACCTTATATGACTCTGTTACTGACAGTTGATGGTAAAGCACTTGTCAGTTATTTAGCAGATATATTTGAAAAACTCAATGTCTTAAATAAGGAGCTCCAAGGAACAAATATGACTCTTGTTAATTCAAAGGCCAAGATATTTGGCTTTATATCATTTCTGGAATTATCCCAAGAAAATATTTCTGTCAAAAAATTTGAACAATTTTATTGGCTGAATAAATGTGAGGGAACAGATGCTACTTGTCTTGTTATTGTGGAGCACTTAAAAATAATGGTAAGCGATTTCAACTTCAGATTTTCTGATTTGAAAGAAATTAATTATCCATCTTGGATGACTCAGCCATTGCTAGTGGATCTGTCAGATGTAACCATGGAGTATCAAGGAGAACTTTCAGAATTACAAAATGATGACTCGATTAAAGCCCTGTTCAAAATAAAAGGAACAATGATGTGGCTCTGTGAAGAAACACAAGCTAAATATCCAAATACAAGTAGTTTGGCAAGAAAACTACTGTTACCATTCCCATCGTCATACTTAGTGGAATGTGGATTTAGTGCTGTGAATGACTTATTACTGAAGAAAAGAAACTGACTGGATATCACTAAACGAGGCGACTTGAGATTGAAATTAACAACATTTCTGCCTCGGATAAAATCTCTTTGCAGTAGACATCAGGCTCAAGGGTCTCATTAATTGATTGTAATTGAATTTATTTAATCTGATGGTAGATATGTTATACACATTATAAAATGGATTTTATTTGATTAAATTTGAAGTTAAACCCTTTAGTTTTATTTGAAAGATACAATTTTTTATGTTATACTTCTTCAAAACTGATATTGTTATATCATACTAAACAATTAACGGGTGGGGGACATGAAGAAATTTGTGATAAAAAAGTGGGGCATGGTACTAAAATGGTTGGGAACCACTGACTTAGGGTGTGGTAGTTGTGTTGTCTATAGCTTCTACACGTTAAACAAATTCACGCCTTGGACCGGCCCATCCTCGTACACGAGGGGCAACCATTAAAATTACTTGAGTAAATGTTATAAGTATATACTGCAGTTAGTCTATAGTATAAAAGACAAAGAACATCAAAATATATATATTTAGTTCCAGGGTTTATTTAGTTATTTATTACTTGCACTTATTACTGGTATTTGTTTTCCTCTCTTCTGTATAGTTTAAATCTTTACTGTTGTTTTGAGTAACTTTAGATTTAATTATTTTTCTCCGAAACTTACGTCTTTTACATTTTTTTCAGAATACATCATAATATCATATCACCCATGATGATTATCCTGTATGTAAAACGAAAAAAATGATAACACTTAGTTAATATTTGTTAATGTTAGGTTAAGTTAGTTTAAGTTTTCCATTTCACAATAATTAATACCTAATATGATGACGTACATGATCGCCGCTGGCCATTCAGAAGCTTAAAATAATACATAGAAGTTATCGATATTAGGCAATTATCCCTGTTTAGTTTAAGCTTTTACAAATCATCAATCGATTTTGTCAAATAGAGAAAACTTTTTGGTTTTATTATTACA
>NW_024752426.1:0-8907 GCF_018991925.1 Homarus americanus
TGTGACGTGGGTGTTGAGATGTGACGTGGGTGTTGAGATGTGACGTTGGTGTTGAGATGTGACGTTGGTGTTGAGATGTGACGCTGGTGTTGAGATGTGACGTTGGTGTTGATATGTGACGAGGGCGTTGGAACACATCATCATCAGCGGTCGGTTACACCTCAGAAGTTACTACACAACACAAGGCATAAAACAAAACACGCTTATCAACTCAACTCTACAGCCAACCTAAGTATAATCTTTGTTCCTCCAAGCTCATTAATTATTTATTTTAACCCGGTTTGTTTACATACACGTACAATAAACATAAAAGGATAAGTAAAAACAAGGTCAGGTGAAGTGTGTGTGTGTGTGTGTGTGTGTGTGTTTACTTAAGCAGTACGCACTTCAATTAAAACTCGTAAAAAAAAATGACATGAAAACACGAACCTGCATCTCGTGTTCAATGCGCTCGAGACAACAACAATGATTTAGGGTGAATATTCGTAGCTCTAAGCCTTTCCATATGCCGTAATGACCAGCTGATAAGGCGTACCTACCTCCCTTCCTACCTCCCCCATCTTGTTGACACGTCTCTCTCTCTCTCTCTCTCTCTCTCTCTCTCTCACAACCTTATACTCACTTCCCTCTTACTTACTCGACTTCCCTCTTACTTAACCTCTCTCTCCCTGAACTCCTTTCTTACTCTCCTCTTCCCCCTTACCACTCTGCGTCTCGCCCCATTTTATTGAACTTCCTCTCATTCTTCTTCCTCTCAAACTCCTCTCTTTTATTTAACCTCACTTAGTCCCTCTACTTCCTCCTCTCTCTTACCACCATCTCACTTTCCCTCCTTACCCGCTTTCTTTCTCTATACCCTCTCACTCATTTTTCCCTTTTAATTTCCCCCTCACTCACCTTCTCCTTCTATCTCTACCTTCCATTCTCGTCTCCTCTTCCACTCCCCTTCACTTCTCTCTTATTCCCCTCTTCCCTCATCCCCTTTTCACTGAACCTCCCACTCCCTCCTCCCTTTCACTCTCCTCCTATTCCCTCATCCCCCTCTCACTGAACCTATCACTCCCTTGTCCCTCATCCCCTTTCACTTATCACCCGCCCCCCTCCAGGGCCTCTCTCGGCGCTACCTATCAATTATTAACAGCGGTGAAACCCTCTGGACGGTTACACTTACAGCAGGGGAGAGAGTGTGGGACCTATTATATGAAACACCTATTGATCCTTTTGTGTGTGTGTGTGTGTGTGTGTGTGTGTGTGTGTGTGTAATAATAATAATAATAATAATAATAATAATAATAATAATAATAATAATAATTGACGGTTTATTGAAAAAGTTCTGCAGCCCGAAGGCTGAAAATATACATTGGACATAAATGACTTATTACATACATTGGTGGTTTAACAAAAACCTTCATTAGAGAAAGGTAAAGGAACATACAGTGAACATACAGATTATTGTAGGTGTTGAACAACAAACACGTAGTGTAGTAACTCCCTCCCAGATGGTGTTAGGAGGGACCTGACGTGGTGTAGTAGTTCCCTCACAGATGGTGTTATGAGGGACCTGACGTGGTGTAGTAATTCCCTCGCAGATGGTCTTATGAGGGACCACATAGTGTAGTAATTCCCTCACAGATGGTGTTATGAGGGACCTCACGTGGTGTAGTAATTCCCTCACAGATGGTGTTATGAGGGGCCTCACGTGGTGTAGTAACTCCCTCACAGATGGTGTTATGAGGGACCTGACGTGGTGTAGTAATTCCCTCACTGATGGTGTTATATGAGTGAGGTGTGGTCCCAGGCCTTCCTATCGTAGACGGATTAACACATCGCTGGTTGTTGTTGGGTCTCACCGGCCGTTATCACTGGGTACCTGGGACCTCATTGTGTGAAGGTTAACTTGGGTACGACTGTTAGTGTTGAGTTGTTCTCACTGACTTAAGCATTGTTCACCATTGTTCACCTCTGTTTAACACTGGTTCCTTTCCTTTCCTAAATGAAATTGTAACTTCTGGCGAGAACTTGTTGATATTCCGGTGGGAAGGAGGGTTCAGGGGAGGGAGTTGGTATGGGCCAACTTAACAGTTAACCTGGCTGCTCCGAGAAGAGTGCCAGGTACGTCTTGACCCTTCGGTGGCCAAGGATGTAGTGTGTGTCTGTGTGTGTGTGTGTGTGTGTGTGTGAGGTTACTTACTGTATGCCGGCTATGTATGTACTTACATCGTGTTCAACTTGTGTGGTTGTTGGTTTGGCCATCTTCAGCACTCAGGTCGATCAAGCAGGCTCTTGTTGACCCTTTGTTCTGCGCATGTCTACTTTCTGCTGCACCGTAATTATTTCTTCTTTATGCTCGGCGGTGTGTACGTTTTTGCAGATTCATTATGTGTGTATGTATGTGAGTATGTACGTTTATTTAGATTCTTTATGTGTGTGTCTACGATTTTGCATATTAAGTGTGTGTGTGTGTACAATTGTTGAATGGATCTTATGAACTAGTGAGATATTTATTACACGGTTACACGCGCACTTTTTTAATGACCTTAAATACCTGTACCTCCTAGCAGTGTTATGGGATAATCCTCTTTTACATAATCCCTTTGAGTAATTAATACGATGATTCTGTTGTCTTATAAATGTGCGATAATGCTGGAGGGAGGGTGGGGGAGGGAGGGATGTTTTTATAGTATTAGTAGTAGTAGCAGCTCAAAATGCAGATTTGGTGGACACCAACGAATTACACAAGATTTGACGTTCCTTTACGACAGAACGGCAGCATACCCAAAATAAAAAACTTTGCAACTGATGCAACAATTGTCAGTGAACTTGAGGAACAAAGTAGCTGTAGCGCAGGAGGTGGGGGCCTCAAACCGGCTAACAGATAAGAGCAACGGGCTTCAGCCTTAATAAACAAGAATTTACAGACGCCATTGCTCTAGTCTAGGGCATGGTAGGACAGTAAACTGTATGCGTTTGTGGTTCATCCTTCGACATCAACCACGCCATGGTGTGCAAGAAGGGTGGCTTGGTATGCATGGCGCATTACGAAGTAAGGAATATTACAGCGAATATACTGGAGGAAATCTGCCACGAAATGACGGTGGAACTGGCCCTCCTCCCATTGGACGGCGAGAATCTGTCACCGGACTTCAGACACAACCAACGAAGCCCATGTGGATAGACCTCAGTGATTGAGGATTCTGGACTTAGGGCCAGCGAGTCTTTTTTATAAAAGGATATTCGATCCCATGGCCAAAGGTCACCGTAACCGGTCTCTCGAGGCTATACACAAGAGGAATGTAAACGACAAGAACAGGGCGTAGTAAAGAGAATTCAGAACGTGGATCAAGGCAGCTTCACTCCTCTGGCGGTCACAACATCTGGGTAGATGGGACCAAGTGTAAGATGCTTCTACACCAGACTGGCCGAGCTGTTATCTGAACAGAAGAAAAAAGCCCAGAAAAAAACATTGCATCCTGGTTGAGATAACGCCTGTCCTTCTCTCTACTCAGGTCTGCATTGCTTTGCCTCTGGGAAACAAGATCGTCGGCCTCTAAACTATCAACAGTCGCAGAAATAGACTATGAGGCAACAGTCACTGAATGCAGCATAGATCTACAATTTAACTAAGTCAGCTTGGGTAGTTACTTTTGTATTACGGATAGTCAGGTAATAAATTTGTGGAGAAGGTATGGCTATAAGGGGAGGTTGGAGGCCATAATTATTTTTAGTAGTCGTGTTTGTAGTAGGAGTAGTAGTAGTAATAGTAGTGTGTAAGCAAAGTGTGTGCGTACGAATCTCTTCTTGGATAGTATTTTTGTTTGTGTTGTTGCTAGTGGTGTGGTAGAAGTAGTGTTTACTAGACTTTGTTTCAATGGAAATATGGTTCTGTGGTGGTGGTTGTTCTGGTGGAAGGTAACGGTAGCATTAATAATGTGCACCAGTCTCCGCTTCAGTGGAAATGTTATTCGATGATGACTGTAGTAGTAGCCTGTACGACTCTCCGTAAAAATGGAAATCTGGGTGACTTTAACGTGTGAGCTACGAGTTTGTGTGTGTTTGAGTGTGTGCATCTTTTTATTCGCATATTCTTGGCTTGCACATGAAGGTACGGCATTGGTGTCGTTTTAATATATTTAAGGATCATTATCGGCCACGGTCTAAAAGCATAATCCACTCAGGCAGTTTCTACACTCGTTAAACGTTTAAACTTAAAAATGAGATAATAAGATGCTAAGTTACAAATAGGATCTAAATACTTGTCTGTAAAAATTGGCTAGGGTAAGTAGGCCCATTAGACGGTGCTGCTGCAGTTTGCTCATTATACAATACTTTAGTGTTAACGGGGAGTGGGTGAGCCAACCTCCACCTGCTGAAGATAATTGAACGTCTTAAGAAGCAAAGACTCAAAAAATTCTCACTGCTTATTATTACTATTTATGGACATTACGTCCATTGACCTTTTATACACGTTCCAGCTTTTATTTAGTGCTCTCTCTCTCTCTCTCTCTCTCTCTCTCTCTCTCTCTCTCTCTCTATATATATATATATATATAGAGAGAGAGAGAGAGAGAGAGAGAGTCTCACTTCTCCATACAGCCATTGTTTGTCTCTGCCTCACCATAGTGTCAGTCTTCATCAGGTGTTGTTTACTTAGCGTCACACAGTTAATGTTTTATTTGCCCTTTGAACTGATGCCTTTAATAATATGTTGCCAGGCAGAACCTCTTTGTTGACCCTAAGAAAGACGTCTTCAGATAATATTGTCTGACCAAACAGACCTCCATACATCTCTCCAGATGTCCTCGACCTTGGTTTAATTCCTCACATAACCACTGAGACAAAACCAAAATAGTCTTCAATAATCTGGTTCAGTTATATATACAAGATCATCGAAAAAGAACGCGTATGTTTCAGTATATAACCAATTAAGATCTCAGTAGTATTTTTCGATGACTATATATAATATGTTATGGATATTTTCATGTGGTGTCGGTCATTCCTAAAAAAATACAAAGGGACAGGAAATGACGTAAAATAAGCGACGAGTCAAATCATCTGAAACATTGCAGAGCTGGAGGGAGAGTAGCGAGACAGGACAGAGACTACTTGAGGATGAGGTCTTTTAGTACACTAGGGAAGGGCTGTAAGAGGGCGTCTGGTCACAATAAAGGAAGATAAACCCCCATACATAAATAACGTCAAACAACCACAGTCTTAAATGTCACTCATCGGAAGGTTAAACTAATTACCGAACTCGAAACCAGAACTCGGATCTTTTGGACCTGTTATTGATATATTAAAGGGCGGTTTGTTATGGTTAAGTTAGGTTACGTTACGTTTCATTAAATTAAGTTAGGTTAGAAAACGGGAAGTTCGGTAAGAGAAGATTTAGATTATTTTTTTTTTATTTTTTTTTTTTTTACTCGGGGTGTGTTAGAATCAGTTCGTGTTGTTTTAATAATGGTAATAAGAATGAGGTGTGTGTGTGTGGTGAGTACATGGTGTGACTGGTTATGGTGAGTGTGACAGGTTATGGTGAGAGTATAGTGTAGACTGTCTTCCGTATGTTTCAACCTGGACCTGTTGTATCGCGAACTTTCACATAATACACTGTTCAGCCGTGACGTCACTGATTTTTTTACTGCTTGCTTCCGTTCGGTTGGTTAGGTTAGGTCAGGTCACGTCACGTCTGGTTCGTGTCATTTGTTATAAAGTTAGTTATTATAAAGTTGCTTAATGGCCCTGTTCGTAGTGTTTTCCTAAATCTGTACATTTGCCTCGGCAGTAGGTAATACCACTGCAAAACAGACTCAGCACACCAAAATAAAGTCCTAGTCCTTTAAGTTAGGTTAGCATCAGCGTGGTCAATATTTAAGGTGAAATAAGCTGTAGGGTCTAATGTTCAGGTGATCAATATGTACAGGATGACAACCCAAACTAGAAAATTCTTACAGTAGTTTGTCATTCGCCCCATACGATCCTGGGATCTGAAAGTGACGTAGACGGGACATGTAATGGACGTGTTGGGTGATACTTGAACTGCAGTTTTCTCAGTTTTCTCTCTTGGGTTGTTAATAGAAATAGGTGAAGCAAATTAATGTAAACAGAGTAACAGATAGGCGACCTATTCCAGTTATCTGACACAAGGTAAACACAAATTGAGACGATAGTGCTTTGTAAACAGGACCTGTATTATACGAGTATGTTCCAGGCTTTGTGTGTGTAGTGGTGTGGAAACTGTTCCATGTGCTCCATCCCTGGTTAATGGCCATTAGTAGTGTGGGCATTTTTCCTCATGCTCTAACCCTGGCCAGTGATAGTGTGGGCATTTTCCATCATGCGCCAACCCTGGACGGGTCTGCGTGCGTGTGCAAGCCTCGGAAATGCTATTAATATCCGCTCTGACATTCTTGTGAGTCAAAAAATATTTATATTTATGCCTCCACCCGCTGCTTTTAACTTCTGAGTCCCTTAAAGAGATTTCTCCTCCCGCATAACTTTATTCCCGGCTATCAGCAAGTCGTATATCTTAGCATGAAATTATTCAAGACCAACAACTTTTTTTCAAATAAGATTTACGTTATTATTTAGTGTGTAGACCGTGACTACGTAGTAAAGCGGTCGTGCAGTCATGTTATTCTATATAAACAAACTCGTGGTCTCGTTTGCGCGTTTTTCTTTTATTCTTTTTGGGAATTACTCATATGTTTATATCTATATATTTACATATCTTTTCTTATGCAGTTACATGTTAACACTTGCATAATTACATCGTCATTCTCGTACACAACCTGATAATCACATACCTACCACATACACATACGCACATACTCATGACTGTCTTTTTCACATTCACTTTGTGTTTGTTGAGTACACAAGTGTATTAAGTAACGTGCGTACACTGATTATTGTTTATTCAGACTTCCATACTTATGCACTTATAAAGTTATATGTTTGTACTCTGGCTGTTTTTACTATTTTGTTTAAGTACAAATTTGCATTTAACTTATTCTGTAACACCATACATTTTTTTGTTGATATTCACAGTATTATAAAGTAATGCACTTACATATATCCTCCACCTCTATAAGCAGTGAGTGGGGTACACGACGCGCACACACTAACAGCCAGGGTATCAGCCAGGATTTGGAACCAATAGTCAGTGTTGCGAGACGTATAATTTGTAGCAGCTTCATGAGTCTATCCGATTTATATTTGTGTCTAAGATAAACTAATATAATAAAGTTCAAGATGAAGTTGAATGAACAGGAAATTAGTCTGGATACTGGTAATAAATCTTTATTTGAAGTAGTTGGTTCATGTTGAATCTCTCACACACACACACACACTACATCCTTGACCACAGAAGGGTAAAGACGTACCTGGCGCTCCTCTCGGAGCAACCAGGTCAACTCCTTCCCCTGAACCCTCCTCCCCACCGGAATATCAACATGTTCTCGCCAGAAGTTACTATTTCATTTAGGAAAGGAATGGAACCAGTGTTAAACAGAGGTGAACAGTGGTGAACAGTGCTTAACTCAGTGAGAACAGCTCAACAGTAACAGTGGTACCCAAGTTGACCTTCACACAGTGAGGTCCTAGGTACCCAGTGATAACGGCCCGTGAGACCCAACAACCAGCGATGTGTTAATCCGTCTACGATAGGAAGGCCTGGAACCACACCTCACTCATATAACACCATCTGTGAGGGAATTACTACACCACGTGAGGCCTCTCATAACACCATATGTGAAGGAGTTACTACACCACGTGAGGCCCCTCATAACACCATCTGTGAGGGAATTACTACATCACGTGAGGCCCCTCATAACACCATCTGTGAGGGAATTACTACACCACGTGAGGCCCCTCATAACACCATCTGTGAGGGAATTACCACACCACGTGAGGCCCTCATAACACCATCTGTGAGGGAATTCACACACCACGTGAGGCCCCTGAACACCATCTGTGAGGGAATTACTACACCACGTGAGTGTGCCCCATAACACCATCTGAGGGAATTACTACACCACGTGAGGCCCTCATAACACCATCTAGAGGGAATTATTACACCGTGAGGCCCCTCATAACACCATCTGTGAGGGAATTACTACACCACGTGAGGCCCCTCATAACACCATCTGTGAGGGAATTACTACACCACGTGAGGCCCCTCATAATTCACGGCCTATGAGGGAATTACTACACCACGTGAGGCCCCTCATAACACCATCTGTGAGGGAATTACTACACCACGTGAGGCCCCTCATAACACCATCTGTGAGGGAACTACTACACCACGTGAGGTCCCTCCTAACACCATCTGGAAGGGAGTTACTACACTACGTCTTTGCTGTTCAACACCTACATTAATCTGTATGTTCACTGTATGTTCCTTCACCTTTCTCTAATGAAGGCTTTTGTTAAACCACCAATGTATGTAATAAGTCATTTATGTCCAATGTATATTTTCAGCCTTCGGGCTGCAGAACTTTTTCAATAAACCGTCAATTATTATTATTATTATTGTTTACACACGTGTCTACGTTCCGAATAGCAAAAATACTTAAAACCAACAGTTTAAGTACAGCTGTAGGTCTGAAGTACTGTACAGGTGCAGGTAATCCCATATAATGACATCCTTAAGGTGTCGCTTTAACCTAACTTGTTGAACACACCAACTGAAAATGACTTAAACTTAGACACTTACACGGAGTGAGGGAGTCAACTTGGCTCAAAAATAACTTGATGACAAAGCATAGATGTAGTTAATTATATCTTAAGCTTATCCATTTCACTAGCGCCTTGATGTACAGATGCGTATGTGTAGTCATGGTCAAATGTTCTATCCTGCTGATCCACGAACCTCGCCATTCAGCTTCTGATCGTAAAGTAGTTGGTATTTGA
>NW_024752427.1:0-14813 GCF_018991925.1 Homarus americanus
CTAGAGTTGAGTTTGAGTTTCCTGAAAAGCAGATTATCCACTTTCGACAAAGTAACGATTCACCTCGTGAAGTAGATTCGACTTTGGGGAAATATTACCTTAATTTTCCGAAGTAGATTATCATAGAAAACGGGAAATTTTGCATCATAGAAAATGGGAAATATCTGCTTTCCGCGAAAGTTGGTTATCTACTTTCCCGAAAAGTAGATTATCTACTTTTCGGAAAGTAGATACATCGACTTTTCGGAAGTAGATTATCGATTTTTGAGGAAATATTGCCTGAATTTTTCCGAAGTAGATTATCATAGAAAACGGGAAATTTGCATCATAGAAAATGGGAAATATCTACTATCCGGGAAAGTTGGTTATCTACTTTTCCGAAAAGTAGATAATCTACTTTTCGGGAAAGTAGATTATCGAATTTTTGGGAAGTAGATTATCGACTTTTTGGGAAATATTACCTAATTTTCCGAGGTAGATTATCATAGAAAACGGGAAATTTGCATCATAGAAAATGGGAAATATCTACTTTCCGGGAAAGTTGGTTATCTACTTTTCCGAAAAGTAGATAATCTACTTTTCGGGAAAGTAGATTATCGAATTTTTAGGAAGTAGATTATCGACTTTTTGGGAAATATTACCTAATTTTCCGAGGTAGATTATCATAGAAAACGGGAAATTTGCATCATATAAAATGGGAAATATCTACTTTCCGGGAAAGTTGGTTATCTACTTTTCCGAAAAGTAGACAATCTTCTTTTCGGGAAAGTAGATTATCGAATTTTTGGGAAGTAGATTATCGACTTTTTGGGAAATATTACCTAATTTTCCGAAGTAGATTATCATAGAAAACGGGAAATTTGCATCATAGAAAATGGGAAATATCTACTTTCCGGGAAAGTTGGTTATCTACTTTTCCGAAAAGTAGATAATCTACTTTTCGGGAAAGTAGATTATCGACTTTTCGAAGTAGTAGATTTTCGACTTTTGGGGGAAATATTACCTAATTTTCCGAAGTAGATTATCATAGAAAACGGGAAATTTGTATCACAGAAAATGGGAAATATCTACTTTCCGGGAAAGTTGGTTATCTACTTTCCCGAAAGTAGATTATCTACTTTTCGATAAAGTAGATTATCGACTTTTCGGGGAAGTAGATTTTCGACTTTTGGGGGAAATATTACCGAATTTTGCAAAGTAGATTATCATAGAAAACGGGAAATTTGCATCATAGAAAATGGGAAATATCTACTTTCCGGGAAAGTTGGTTATCTACTTTCCCGAAAAGTAGATTTTTCTACTTTTCGAGAAAGTAGATTATCGACTTTTCGGGGAAGTAGAGTATCGACATTTTGGGAAATATTACCTAATTTTGCCAAGTAGATTATCATAAAAAACGGGAAATTGGTATCATAGAAAATGGGAAATATCTACTTTCCGGGAAAGTTGGTTATCTACTTTCCCGAAAAGTAGATTATCTACTTTTTCGGGAAAGTAGATATCGACTTTCGAAGAAGTAGATTCTATCGATTTTGAGGAAATATTTTGTAATTTTCGAAGTAGATTATCATAGAAAACGGGAAATTTCCATCATAGAAAATGGGAAATATCTACTTTCCGCGAAAGTTGGTTATCTACTCATCATAGAAAACGAAATTGCATCATAGAAAATGGAAATATCTACTTTCCGAAAAGTTGGTTATTCCCGAAAGCAGATTATTCACTTTTCGATAAAGTAGATTATCGACTTCGAAGTGATTAACTTTTGGGGAAATATTACCCAAATTTCCGAAGCAGATTATCATAGAAATGGAAATTTGTATCACATAAAATAAAATATCTACTTTCCGAAAGTTATTATTTGATTCCCTAAAAGTAGATTATCTACTTTTCGAAAAGTAGATATCGACTTTTCGGCGAACGATTTCGACTTTTGGGGAAATATTACCTAATTTTTCAAAGTAGATTATCATAGAAAACGGAAATTTGCATCACAGAAAATGGGAAATATCTACTTTCCGAAAGTTGGTTATCTAATTTCCCGAAAAGTAGACTATTTTTCGATAAAGCAGATTATCGACTTTGCAAAGTAGATTATCGACTTTTGGGGAAATATTACCTAATTCTTCCGAAGTAGATTATCATAGAAAACGGAAACAACAGAAAATAAATTGTATCATAGAAAATGGGGAAATATCTACTTTCCGAAAGTTGGTTATTCATTCCCGAAAGTAGATTATCTACTTTTCGAGAAAGTAGATTATCGACTTTTGGGGAAGTAGATTATCGACTTTGGGGAAAATATCAATTTTCCGAAGTACAAAAACAAAACAAAAACACAAAAGCGCATTCATCATACAGAAAACTGGAAATTTGTACTATAGAAAATGGAAATATCTACTTCCTGAAAGTTGGTTATTTATTTCCCAAAAGAGATTATCTACTTTCGATAAAGTAGATTATCGACTTTCGGGAAGTAGATTATCGACTTTGGGGGAAATATTACCTAATTTTCCCAGAAGAGACTACAGAAAACGGGAAATTTGTATCACAGAAAATTGGGAAATATCTACTTTCCGAAAGTTATTATTTATTTCCAGTAGATTATTCATTGATAAAGTAGATTATCGATTTTTCGGGAAGTAGATTGACTTTTGGGGAAAAATTAACAATTTTAAAAGCAGATTATCAGTAGAAAACGGGAAATTTGCATCAGAACAAATACTTACTTTCAGAAAGTTGGTTATCTACTTCCAAAAGAGATTATCTATTTCGATAAAGCAGATTATCGACTTTTGGAAGTAGATTTTCGACTTTTGGGAAATATTACCCAATTTTCCAAGTAGATTATCATAGAAACGGAAATTTTGTATCACAGAAAATGGGAACATTCACTTTCCGAAAGTTGGTTATTTGATTTTTCGAAAGCAGATTATCTACTTTTCGATAAAGCAGATTATCGACTTCGGGAAGTAGATTTTTGACTTTGGGGAAATATACCAATTTTGCAAAGTAGATTATCATAGAAAACGGGAAATTTCATCATAGAAAATGGAAATATCTACTTTCCGAAAGTTATTATCGCTTTCCGAAAAGAGATTATCTACTTTTTCGAGAAAGTGCAGATTATCGACTTTTCGGGAAGTAGATTGACTTTGGGGAATATTACCTAATTTGCAAAGAGATTATCAGAAAACGGAAATTTGCATCATAGAAATGGAAATATCTACTTTCCGAAAGTTGGTTATTTATTTCCCGAAAAGCAGATTATCCATTTTCGACAAAGTAGATTATCGACTTTTGGGAAGTAGATTGACTTTGGGGAAAATATTACCTAATTTTTTCCAAAGCTGATTATCATAGAAAACGGGAAATTTGTATCACAGAAAATGGGAATATCTACTTTCCGAAATTGGTTATTCATTTTGAAAAACAGATTATCTACTTTCGATAAGCAGATTATCGACTTTACCTGGGGGAAATATTACCTAATTTGCAAACAGATTATCATATAAACTGAAATTTGCATCATAGAAAATGGGAAATATCTACTTTCCGAAATAGTCTACTTCCCGAAAAGTAGAATATCTACTTTTCAAGTAGATTATCGACTTTTGGCAAAGTAGATTTCGACTTTTGGGGAAAATATACCTAATTTTCAGAAGTAGATTACACAGAAAACGGGAAATTTGTATCAGAAAATGGAAATATCTACTTTCCGAAAGTTGGATTATTTATTTTCCCGAAAAGTAGATTATCTACTTTCGATGTTAGATTATCGACTTTTTCGGGAAGTAGATTTTCGAATTTTGGGGGAAATATTACCTAATTTTGCAAAGTAGATTATCATAGAAAAACGAAATTTGAACATAGAAAATGGGAAATATCTACTTTCCGAAAAAAGTTATTTATTCTGAAAAGTAGATTATCTACTTTTTCGAGAAAGTAGATTATCGACTCGGAAAGCAGATTATCGACTTTGGGGAAATATTTATAATTTTCCGAAGTAGATTATCATAGAAAACGGGAAATTGTATCATAGAAAATGGGAAATATCCACTTTCCGCGAAATATTTCTTTTTCCAGAAAAGTAGATTATTCATTTTCGATAAAGTAGATTATCGACTTCAGGGAAGTAGATTTTTGACTTTTGTGGGTAGTTATTACCTAATTTTGCAAAGTAGATTACCTTGGCAGAAAGGGAAATTTGTATCATAAAAATGGGAACATCTACTTCAGAAAGTTGTTAATCCACTTTCCAAAGTAGACAGATTTATTTTCGAGAAAGCAGATTATCGACTTTTAGGGGAAGTAGATTTTTTCGAATTTTGGGGAAATATTACCTAATTTTCTGAAGTAGATTATCAGAGAAACAAATTATCACAAATAATGTGAAATATCTACTCGAAAAGTTGGTTATTCATTTTCCCGAAAAGATATTTTTCAATTTCAAAAGTAGATTATCGACTTTTTGGGGAAGTAGATTATCGACTTTGGGGAAACATACCTAATTTTGCAAAGTAGATTATCATGAAAACGGAAATTTGTATCATAAAAAATGGGAAATACTCACTTTCCGAAAGTTATCTACTTTCTCTCGAAAGCAGTAGATTTTCATTTCGAAAAGTAGATTATCGACTTTTGGGGAAATAGATTTCGACTTTTGGGGGAAACATTACCTAATTCTGCAAAGTAGATTTATCAGAGAAAAACGGGAAATTTGTACCTACAAAAAATGGGAAATATCTACTTTCCGAAAGTTGGTTATCTACTTTCCCGAAAAGTATAGATTTTCACTTTTCGAAGTAGATTATCGACTTCGTAAAGTAGATTATAAATTTTGAGGGAAATATTACCTAATTCTTGCGAAGGATTATCATAGAAAACGGAAATTTGTATCATAGAAAATGGGAAATATCTACTTTCCGGGAAGTTGGTTATCTACTTTCCAGAAAAGTAGATAAATATTCACTTTCCGGGAAAGTAGATTATCGACATTTTTCGGGAAGTAGATTGAATTTGGGGGAAATATACTCAATTTTAAAGAAGTAGATTATCATAGAAAACGGGAAATTTGTATCATAAAAATGGGGAAATATCTACTTTCCGAAAGTTAGTTATTCATTTCTCGAAAAGTAGAATTACTTTCGAAAGTAGATTATCGACTTTTCGGAGAAGTGATTCGAACTTTGAGAAATACACCTAATTTTAAAAGTAGATTATCAACAGAAAAACGGAAATTGCACATAAAAAATGTAAACATCTAATTTCCGAAAGTTGTTTATCTTTCTTCCCGAAAAGAAGAAGATTTTCACTATTCAGAAAGAAATATCTAATCTCAGGAAGTAGATTATCGAATT
The DNA here is from genome assembly GCF_018991925.1 of Homarus americanus. Classification (NCBI taxonomy): domain Eukaryota; kingdom Metazoa; phylum Arthropoda; class Malacostraca; order Decapoda; family Nephropidae; genus Homarus; species Homarus americanus. The sequence goes on from NW_024752427.1 coordinate 5,361, forward strand.
TTGCAAATATTACCCAATTTTTCCAAGCAGATACAAGAAAAAACGTTCAAATTCAAATCATAAAAATGAGAAATATCTAATTTTCCGAAAGTTGTTATCTACTTTTCCCGAAAAGAAAAATTAATCACTTTTCTGAAAGTAGACTATCGACTTTTTCAGGAAGCAGATTTCGAATTTTTGTGGAAATATTAACAATTTTTAAAAAGCAGATTATCATAGAAAATTTAAAATTCAATCATAAAAATGGGAAATATCCACTTTCCGCGAAAGCTATTATTCACTCCGAAAAGTAGATAATATTCACTGAAAACAGATAATCAATTTTCGGGAAGCAGATTTTCAATCAGAAATATTACCCAATTTGCAAAGTAGATTATCATAAAAAACGGAAATTTGCATCATAAAATGAAATATCTACTTTCCGAAAGTTGTTATTCACTTTCCGAAAGCAGATAACTACTCTGATAGTATTATCGACTTTTCAAAGTAGATTAAATTTTAAAAAACACCTAATTTCCCAAATATCATCATAGAAACGGAAATTTATACAAAAAAATGAAATATCTACTCCAAAGAAAGATTTACTTTCCGAAAAGTACAGATTATCTATTTTCGAAAGTAGATTATCGAATTTTCTAAAAGTAGACGAATTTTAAAGGGGATATTACCAAATTTTATGAAGTAGAACATCAAAGAAAAAACGAAAATTAAATATAAAATGGGAAATATCTACTTCCGAAAAGTTATTTACTTTCCGAAAAGTAGATATATCAACTTTCGAAAGTAGATTATCCACTTCGGGGAAGAGATTATCGAATTTCAGAAATATTACCTAATTTTCAAAGGATTATCATAGAAAACGAAATTTGCATCATAAAAATGGGAAATATCTACTCTCCGAAAAGATCTACTTCCCAAAAGAAAGATTATCAACTTTCAAAAAGTAGATTATCGACTTTTGTGGAAGTAGATTTACCAATTTTAAAATATACCAATTCTAAGTAGATTATCAAAAAAAACGGGAAATTTGAATCATAAAAAAGGAAACATCCACTTTCCGAAAATTATTATCTACTTCCCGAAAAGTAGATATATCTCACTTTCAAAAGAAGACATCGACTTTCGGGGAAGCAGATTGAATTTCGGGGAAATATTACCCAATTTTGCAAAGTAGATTATCATAGAAAGTGAAATTTAAAATTACAAAAAAGGGAAATATCTATCGAAAGTTGGTTATTCTACCCAGAAAAAGATAGACTCACTCGAGAAAGAGATATCCACTCGCCAAGCAGATTATCGAATTTTGGGGAAATACACTAATTTTTCCGAAGCAGATTATCATAAAAACAAATTTGTATCATAAAAAATGGAAACATCCACTTTCCAGAAATAATATTCACTTTCCGAAAAAGATATATTATCCACTTTTCTTGAAAAGTAGATTATCGACTTTGGGAAGTAGATTTCGAATCAAATATCACCAAATTCTTGCAAAGAGATTATCATAGAAAACGGAAACTTGCATCATAAAATGAAAATATCTACTCGAAAGAATATTTACTTTCCCGAAAAGTAGATACTCTACTTTCGAAAGCAGATTATCGACTTCTTCAAAATAGAACTTCTCGAATAAAAATATTACCCAATTTGCAAGCAGATTATCAAGAAAACGAGAAAATTTGCATCATAAAAAATGGGAAAATATCTACTTCTTTCCGGGAAAGTTGGTTATTTACTTTCCCGAAAAGTAGATAGATTTTCTACTTTCAAAAAAAAAGTAGATTATTTGAATTTTCTGGGGAGTAGATTTTCGAATTTTGTGGGGGAAATATTACCCAATTTTATGGGGAAGTAGACGATTGGCAGAAACGTAAATTTGGTATCATAAAAATGGGAAATATCTACTTTCCGAAAGTTGGTTATTCACTTTCCCAGTGACAGATTTTCACTTTTCGGGAAAGCAGATTATCGACTTTTTGGGCGTAGATTTTCGAATTCCGGGGAAATATTACTCAATTTTGCGAAGTAGATTATCACAGAAAACGGAAATTTGCACCATAAAAAATGGAAATATCTACTTTCCGAAAGATTTTACTTCACGAAAAGATAGACACTTTCAAAGATTATCGAATTCCTCGGGAAGTAGATTCAACCTTTTGGGGGAAATATTACCTAATTTACAAGCAGATTATCATAGAAAAACGGGAAAATTTATACCATAAAAAATGGGAAATATCTACTTCCCAAAAGTTGGAATTATCTCACCTTCCCGAAAAAAGTAGATAGATTTCACTTTTCGGCAAAGAGATATCGACCTTCGGGAAAGATTTCGAATTTTGGGGAAAATATTACCTAATTTTATAAGTAGATTACTCACAGAAAACGGGAAATTTTGTATCATAAAAAAGGAAAATATCTACTTTCAAGAGTTGTTTACTTCCTGAAAAATAGATAGATTTTCTAAACTTTTCGGGAAAATAGATTATCGACTTTTCGGGAAGTAGATTCTCGAATTTACGGGAAATATTACCTAATTTTACGAAGTAGATTATCATAGAAAGGGAAATCTGTATCACAAAATGGGAAATATCGAAAGTTACTTTCCTCGAAAAGTAGATAGACCAACTTTCCGAAAATAGATTATCGAAAACGGGAAATTTGAATCATTGGGGAAAATAATCAATTTTCCCGAAGATAGATTATCATAGAAAACGGGAAATTTGCATATAAAAATGGGAAATATCTACTTTCCGGGAAGTTGTTATCTACTTTCCCGAAAAGTAGGATTTTTTATTTCGGCAAAGTAGATTATCGACTTGGGGAAGTAGATTTTCGAATTTTAGAAATATTACCTAATTTTGCGAAGTAGATTATCATAGAAAACGGAAATTTGTATCATAAAAATGGGAAATATCTACTTTCGAAAGTTGGTTAGATAACCAAATTTGCCGAAAATAGATTATCATAGAAAACGGAAATTTGTATCATAAAGAATGAAATATCTACTCTCCGGGAAAAGTTGGTTAGATAACCAAATTTCCCGAAAATAGATTATCATAGAAAACGGAAATTTGCATTACAAAAATAGGAAATATCTGCTTTCCGGAAAGTTGGTTATATAATTTCGAAAAGTAAAGATAGATTTTTATACTTTCAGGAAAATAGATTATCTACTTTGGGGAATAGATTTCGAATTTTGGTTAGATAACCAATTTACGAATAGATTATCACAGAAAAACGAAATTTGTATCATAAAAATGGAAATATCTACTTTCCGAAAGTTGGTTATCTACTTCCTGAAAAGTAGATAGATTTTCTACTTTTCGGCAAAGTAGATTATCGACTTTTCGGGAAGTAGATTTTCGAATTTTCGGAAATATTACCTAATTTTTGCAGTAGATTATCATAAAAAACGGAAATTTGTATCACAAAAATGGGAAATATCTACTTTCCGGAAAGTTGGTTAGATAACCAAATTTCCCGAAAATAGATTATCATAGAAAGGAAATTTGTATCATAAAGAATGGGAAATATCTACTCTCCGGGAAAGTTGTTAGATAACCAAATTTGCCGAAAATAGATTATCATAGAAACCGGAAATTTGTATCATAAAGAATAGGATATATCTACCTTCCTGGGAAAGTTGTTAGATAACCAACTTTCCCGAAACAAGATATCATAGAAAACGGAAATTTGTATCATAAAAATGGGAAATATCTACTGAAAGTTCGTTATCTACTCGAAAAGTAGATAGATTTTCTATTTTCGGAAAAGTAGATTATCGACTTTTCGGGAAGTAGATTTTAAATTTTGGGAAATATTACCTAATTTAAGGTAGATTATCACAGAAAACGGAAAGTATCATAAAAAATGGGAAATATTATCTTTCCGGGAAAGTTGGTTAGATAAACCAAATTTGCCGAAAATAGATATCATAGAAACGGAAATTTGTATCATAAAAAATGGAAATATCTACTTTCCGCGAAAGTTGGTTAGATAACCAACTTTCCTGAAAATAGATATCATAGAAAACGGAAATTTGTATCATAAAAAATGGAAATATCTACTTTCCGAATATCTACTTTCGGGAAAGTTGTTAGATAAACAAATTTGCCGAAAATAGATTATCATAGAAAGCAGGAAATTTGTATCATAAAAATGGGAATATTCACTCTCCGGAAAGTTGGTTAGATAACCAAATTTGCCGAAAATAGATTATCATAGAAAACGGGAAATTTGTATCATAAAAATGGGAAATACTACTTTCCGCGAAAGTTTAGAAACTTCAAAGGTAAGATAACCAATTTCGAAATAGATTATCATAAAAAAGGAAATTTTTATCATAAAAAATGGGAAATATCTACTTTCTGGGAAAGTTGGTTAGATAACCAACTTCCCGAAAATAGAAATCATAGAAAACAGGAAATTTGTATCATAAAAAATGGGAAATATCTACTTTCCGAAAGTTGGTTATTTATTTCCCTGAAAAGTATAGATTTCAAAGAGATCACTTGAATTCGGGGAAGTAGATTGAATGGGAAATATTACCTAATTTTGAAGTAGATTATCATAGAAACAAGAGAAATTTGTATCACAAAAATGGGAAATATCTACTTTCCGGGAAAGTTGGTTAGATAACCAAATTGCCGAAAATAGATTATCATAAAAAACAGGAATTTGTATCATAAAAAATGGGAAATATCTACTTTCCGGAAATTTGGTTAAATAAACAGGTTCCAAAATTATCATAAGCAAATTTGTATCATAAAAAATGGAAATATCTACTTTCCCGAAAATAGATTATCATAGAAAGTATCTAATGAAATATCTACTTTCCGGGAAAGTTGGTTAGATAACCAACTTTCGAAAATAAATATCATATAAAACAGGAAATTTGTATCATAAAAAATGGGAAATATCTACTTTCGGAAAGTTGGTTAGATAACCAACAAAAGAAAATATCATAGAAAAACAGAAATTTGTATCATAAAAAATGGGAAATATCTACTTTCCGGGAAAGTTGGTTATTCACTTCCTGAAAAGTAGATAGATTTTCTTTTCGGCAAAATAAATTATCGACACTAAGAGAATTTTCAATTTTGGAAATAATACCTAATTTTGCAGAAGTACATTATCATAGAAAACGGAAATTTGTATCACAAAAAAATGGAAATATCTACTTTCAGGAAAGTTGGTTAGAATAACAAAATTTGCCGAAAATAGATTATGAAAAACAAATTTGTATCATAAAAATGAAATATCTACTTTCCGGGAAAGTTGGTTAGATAATCAACTTTCGAAAATAGATATCATAAAAAACGAAATTTGTATCATAAAAATGAGAATATCTACTTTCGAAAATAGATTATCATGAAAACGGGAAATTTGTATCATAAAAATATCTACTTTCCGGAAAATTAAGTTTATCTACTTTCGAAGTGAATAGATTTTACACTTTTCGGGAAAGTAGATTATCGACTTTTTCAAGGAATAGATTTTCGAATTATGAAATATTACCTAATTTTGCGAAATGAATTATCATAGAAAACAGGAAATTTGTATCACAAAAAATGGGAAATATCTACTTTCCGGAAAGTTGGTTAGAATACCATATTGCCGAAAATAGATTATCTTAAAAACAGAAATTTGTATCATAAAAAATGGGAAATATCTACTTTCGAAAATGAATATCATAGAAAACAGAAAATTTGTATCATAAAAATGGGAAATATCTACTTTCAGGAAAGTTGTTTATCTACTCCCGAAAAGTATATAGATTCTACTTTTCGGGAAAGTAGATTATCGACTTTTCGGGGAATAGATTTTCGAATTTTGAGGAAATATTACCTAATTTTACGAAGTAGATTATCATAGAAAACGGGAAATTTGTATCATAAAAAATAGGAAATATCTACTTTCGGAAAGTTGGTTATCTACTTCCACAGAAAATGAATGAATTTTCTACTTTTCGGCAAAGTAGATTTTCGAATTTTAAAATATTACCTAATTTTGCAGTAGATTATCATAAACAATTTGTATCACAAAAAATGGGAAATATCTACTTTCAGAAAGTTGGTTAGATAACCAAATTTGCGGAAAATAAATTATCATAAGCGGGAAATTTGTATCATAAAGAATGGGAAATATCTACTTTCCGCGAAAGTTGGTTAGATAACCAACTTTAAATAGATTATCATAGAAAACAGGAAATTTTATCATAAAAATGGGAAATATCTACTTTCGGGAAAAGTTGGTTAGATAATCAACTTTCGAAAATAGATTATCATAAAACAGGAAATTTGTATCATAAAATGGGAAATATCTACTTTCCGGAAATTTGGTTAGATAACCAGTTTCCGAAAATTATCATAGAAAACAGAAATTGTATCATAAAAAATGAAATATCTACTTTCGAAAATAGATTATCATAGAAAACGGGAAATTTGTATCATAAAAATGGAAATATCTACTTTCCGGAAAAGTTGGTTAGATAACTTTCCCAGATCAGATATCATATAAAACAAATTTGTATCATAAAAATGGGAAATATCTACTTTCGGAAAGTTGGTTAGATAACCAACTTTCCCGAAATAAATATCATAGAAAACAGGAAATTTGTATCATAAATGAAATATCTACTTTCCGGGAAAGTTGGTTATTACTTCCCTGAAAAGTAGATAGATTTTCTACTTTTCGGCAAAACAAATTATCGACTTTTCAAGGGAAGTAGATTTTTTCGAATAAGAAATATTACTAATTTTGAAGTACATTATCATAAAGAAACAGGAAATTTGTATCACAAAAATGAAATATCTCTACTTTCCGGAAAGTTGGTTAGATAACCAAATTTGCCGAAAATAATATCTTAAAAGCGGGAAATTTGTATCATAAAAATGGAAATATCTACTTTCCGGGAAAGTTGGTTAGATAATCAACTTTCGAAAATAGATATCCAAAAACAGGAAATTGTATCATAAAAAATGAAATATCTTTTGAAAATAGATTATCATAGAAACGGGAAATTTGTATCATAAAAAATGGAAATATCTACTTTCGGGAAAGAAGTTATCTACTTTCGAGAAGTAGATAGATTTTCGGGAAAAGTAAATTATCGACTCAGAATAGATTTTCGATTATAAGGAAATATTACCTAATTTTTGCGAAGTAGATTATCTAAAAGCAGGAAATTTGTATCACAAAAATGGGAAATATCTACTTTCAGGAAAGTTGGTTAGAGATAACCATATTTGCCGAAAATAGATTATCATAGAAAACGGGAAATTTGTATCATAAAAATGGGAAATATCTACTTTCCCGAAAATAATTATCGTAAAACAGAAAATTGTATCATAAAAATGGGAAATATCTACTTTCGGGAAAGTTGGTTATCTACTTTCCCGAAAAGTATATAGAGTTTCTACTTTTCGGAAAGTAGATATCGACTTACAGAGAATAGATTTTCGAATTTGAGGAAATATACCTATTTTACGAAGTAGATTATCATAAAAACAGGAAATTTGTATCATAAAAATGGGAAATATCTACTTTCCGGGAAAGTTGGTTATCTACTTCCTGAAAAATGAATAGATTTTCTACTTTTTCAGCAAAAGTAGATACTAAAATTTTGAAATATTACTAATTTTGCGAAGTAGTTATCATAGAAAACAGGAAATTTGTATCACAAAAAAATGGAAATATCTACTTTCAGGAAGTTGGTTAGATAACCAAATTGCCGAAAATAGATATCATAAGCAAATTGTATCATAAAAGAATGAAATATCTACTTTCCGCGAAAGTTCGTTAGATAACCAACTTTCCCGAAATAGATTATCATAGAAACGGAAATTTGTATCATAAAAAAAGGAAATAAATACTTTCAGGAAGTTGGTTAGATAACAACTTTCGAAAAACTCTTATCATAGAAAACAGAAATTTGTATCATAAAAATGGAAATATCTACTTTCAGAAGTTGGTTATCTACCCTGAAAAGTAGATGAATTTTTCTACTTTTTCAGCAAAGTAGATTATCGACTTTGAAGTGAATTTTTCGATTTGGGGGAAATATTACCTAATTTTGCGAAGTAGATTATCATAGAAAACAGGAAATTTATCTAAAAATGGAAATATCTACTTTCAGGAAAGTTGGTTGAATAACCAATTTGCCGAAAATAAGATATCATAAAGCCAGGAAATTTGTATCATAAAGAATAGGAAATATCTACTTTCCGCGAAGTTGGTTGAATAACCAACTTTCGAAAATAGATTATCTTAGAAACGGGAAATTTGTATCATAAAAAATGGGAAATATCTACTTTCCGGGAAAGTTGGTTATCTACTTTCGAAAAGTATATCGTTACTTTTCGGGAAAATGAATTATCGACTTTTCGAGAATAGATTTTTCGAATTTTGAAATATTACTAATTTTACAGAAGTAGATTATCATGAAAACGGGAAATTTGTCATAAAAATGGAAATATCTACTTTCAGGAAAGTTGTTATCTACTTCCTGAAAGTAGATAGATTTCTACTTTCAGGAAAGTAGATTATCGACTTTTCAGAGTAGATTTTCGAACTGAAATATTACCTAATTTTGAGTAGATTATCATGAAAACAGGAAATTTGTATCACAAAAAAAGAAATATCTACTTTCAAGAAGTTGGTTGAATAACCAAATTGCCGAATAGATATCATAAGCAGGAAATTTCTATCATAAAGATAGAAATATCTACTTTCCGGGAAAGTTGGTTAGATAACCAAATTGCCGAAAATAGATTATCATAAGCAGGAAATTTGTATCATAAAAAGATAGAAATATCTACTTGCCGCGAAAATTGGTTAGATAACAACTTTCGAAAATAAATTATCATAAGAAAGCGAAATTTGTATCATAAAAATGGGAAATATCTGCTTTCCGCGAAGTTGGTTAGATAACCAACTTTCCCAATAGATTATCTTAGAAAACAGGAAATTTGTATCATAAAAATGAAATATCTACTTTCCGGGAAAGTTGGTTATCTACTTTCCAAAGTATATAAAATTTTCTACTTTTCGGGAAAGTAGATTATCGGGGAATAGATTTTCGAATTTTAGAAATATTACCTAATTTTGAAAGTAGATTATCATGAAAACGGAAATTTGTATCATAAAAAATGGAAATATCTACTTTCAGGAAAGTTGGTTATCTACTTACCTGAAAAAGTAGATGAATTTTCTACTTTTCAGGAAAGTAGATTATCGACTTTCGGGAAGTAGACCTGAATTTTCGCAGAAATAAAACCTAATTTTGCAGAAGTGAATTATCATAGAAACAGAAATTTGTATCACAAAAAAAGGAAATATCTACTTTCAGGAAAGTTGGTTAGATAACCAAATTTGCCGAAAATATCATAAAAGCAGAAACTATATCATAAAGAATAGAAATATCTACTTTCAGGAAAGTTGGTTATACATGTA
>NW_024752428.1:0-4648 GCF_018991925.1 Homarus americanus
ATGCAGCATGATACTTGACAGATGGCTCGGTGGATCCAACATCATACATCCGGGCGGCCTTCTACCAGGTCAGACCCTCTGAAATTTTTGGGAAAATTTTCGAAAATCTTCAAAATTTTCAAAATTTTCGGAAAATTTTCAAAATTTTCGGAAAATTTTCAAAATTTTCGGAAAAATTCAAAATTTCAAAAATTTTCAAAAATTTTCCGAAAATTTTAAAATATTTCAAAACATTTAATTTTCAGAAAATTTTCCAAAAATTTTAAAATTGTTCACAATTTTCAAAAATGGTTACGTAGTTCCTCCACCATGGAGCTCTCCACCAGCCACATTCAAAATTACCGACCTAGGCGATAGTAAAGCCTACCTCAGACCTCAAAAAATAACTGGAAGTCATACCACCGAGACTCCGGCTGATGCAGCATAATACTTCACAGAAGGCTTGGTGGATCCAAAACATCAAACATCCGGAGCGGCCTTCTACACTCGAGGTCAGCCCCTCTGAAAATTTTGGAAAATTTTGAAAATTTTGAAAATTTTCCGAAAATTTTCAAAATATCCCAAAATATCAGAAAATTTTCAACAATTTTCAAAAATTTCAAAATTTTCAAAAGTTTCAAAATTTTCAAAAATTTTCAAAATTTTCAAAAATTTTCGAAAAATTTTCAGAAATTTTCAAAAATTTTCCCAAATTTTTCAAAATTTCAAAATATTTCACTACATTTTCAGAAAATTTTCCAAAAATTTTCCATTTTCTCAAAATTTTCCAAAATTTTCCAAAAATTTTCAAAATTTTCCAAAATTTTTCAAAATATTTCAAACTTTTCCCAAATTTTTCAGAAAATTTTCAAAATTTTCTAAAATTGTTCAAATTTAAAAAAATGGTTACGTAGCTCCTCCACCATGGAGCTCTCCACCAGCCACATTCAAAATTTCCGACCTAGGCGTTAGTAAAGCCTACCTCCAGAAGGAGGACCTCAAAAAAATAACTCTGGAAGCCATAGCCACCGAGACACCGGCAGATGCAGCTTGATACTTCACAGATGGCTTGGTGGATCCAAAATTTTCCAAAAATTTTCCAAAATTTTCCAAAAATTTTCCAAAATTTTTCAAAATTTTTCAAAATATTTCAAAACATTTCCCAAAATTTTCAGAAAATTTTCCAAAAATTTTCTAAAATTGTTCACAATTTTTCAAAAAATGGTTACGTAGTTCCTCCACCATGGAGCTCTCCACCAGCCACATTCAAAATTACCGACCTAGGCGATAGTAAGCCTACCTCCAGAAGGAGGACCTCAAAAAATAACTCTGGAAATAGCCACCGAGACACCGGCAGATGCAGCATGATACTTCACAGATGGCTCGGTGGATCCAAAACATCATACATCCGGAGCGGCCTTCTACACCCAGGTCAGACCCTCTGAAAATTTTTGGAAAATTTTCGAAAATCTTCAAAAATTTTCAAATTTTCCAAAAATTTTCAAAATTTTCAAAATTTTCAAAATTTTCCAAAATTTTCCAAAATTTTCAAAAATTTTCAAAATATTTCAAAACATTTCCCAAAATTTTCAGAAAATTTTCCAAAAATTTCTAAAATTGTTCACAATTTTCAAAAAAAACATTTCCTAAAATTTTCAGAAAATTCTTCTTTCTAAAATTTTCTAAATTGTTCACAATTTTCAAAAATGGCTACGCAGTTCCTCCACCATGAGCCCCCACCAGCCACATTCAAAAATCACCGACCTAGGAAGTGATAGTAAAGCCTCTACTCCAGAAGGAGGACCTCAAAAAAATAACCTGGAAGCCACAAACATACCGAGACACCTGCAGATGCAGCATGATACTACAGATGACTTGGGATCCAAAACATCATACATCCGGAGTGGCCTTCACACCCAAAGGTCAGACCCTCTGAACTTTTTTGTAACCCTTCGAAATCTTCCAAAAATTCAAAATATCAGAAAATTTCGTAATTCTTATCCTTCATTACCTTCCGAAAATTTCAAAATATTTCAAAACATTTTAAAAATTTTCAGAAAATTTCCAAAATACCCAAAATTGTTCAATTTTTCATAATGTATGCAGTTCCTCCACCATGAGCTTCCACCAGCCACATTCAAAATCACCGACCTAGGCGATAGTAAAGCTCACCCAGCGAGGACCCCAAAAATAACTGAAATAGCCACCGAGACCGCTGATGGCAGAACATCATACTTCACAGATTGCCCGGTGGATAAACATCAAAACATCCGAGCGCCTTTCAGACTCATAAGGTCAGCCCTCTGGAAAATTTTGAAAAATTTTTGGTACCTTGAAAATTCTTCCAAAATTTCAAAAAATGTCCCAAATTATCAGAAAATTTTCAACACCTTCCAAAAAATTTCAAAAATTTTCCAAAATTTTAAAAATTTGTAATTCTTTTCCAAAATTTCTTCCAAAATTTTCCGTAAATTTTAGTAACTTCAAAATATTTCACAATTTTCAGAAATTTTCTCCAAAAATCTTTCAAAATTTTTCCAAAATTTCCAAACCTTTTCCAAAATTTTTTCAAATATTTTAAAAAGATTAAAATTTTCCAAAATTTTCTAAAATTGTTCACATAATTTTTCAAAAAATGTTAATGTAGTTCCTCTCCACCATGGAGCTTCCACCAGCCACATTCAAAATTACTGACCTAGGCGATAGTAAAGCCCAGAGGAATCAAAAATGAATTTCTGAAGCCAGGAAGCCACCGAGACACTTAAGATAATGATGTTCACAGATGGTCAGTGGATCCAAAACATCACATCCGGGAGCGGTCTTCATAATTCCAGGGTCAGGACCTTCTGAAAATTTTTTGAAAATTTTTGAAAATTAAAATCTTTCAAAATTTTCCAAAAATTTTCAAAAATTTTCCGAAAATTTTCAAAATTTTCCAGTAATTCTTTCAGAATTTTTCCGAAAATTTTTTTCAAATATCAGCATCAAAAATTTTCAGAAAATTTTCCAAAATTTTTCTAAAATTGTTCACATAATTTTTCAAAAATGGTTACGTAGTTCCTCCACCATGATCTCTCCACCAGCCACATTCAAAATTACCGACCTAGGCGATAGTAAAGCCTACCCAGAAGGAGGACCTCAAAACAATAACTTGAGAGTCATAGCTATCGACACCCGGCTGATGAAGCATCATACTACAGACGGCCTGGTGGATCCAAACATCAAACATCCGGAGCGGCCTTCTTACACTAAGGTCAGTTCTCTGAAAATTTTGGAAAATTTTTGAGTAAATTTTGAAAATTTTCCAAAATTTCAAAAAATGTCCCAAAATTTTATGAGAAAATTTTTACCAATTTTCCGAAAAAATTTCAAAAAAAATTTTCCAAAAATTTTCAAAATTTTTCAAAAAATTTTAAAATATATCCGCTAAATTAGAAAATTTTCCAAAAATTTTTCCAAAATTTTCCAAAATTTTTCAAAAATATTTCAAAACATTTCCCAAAATTTTCAGAAAATTTTCTCCAAAAATTTTCTAAAATTGTTCACAATTTTTTCAAAAATGGTTACGTAGTTCTCCACCATGGAGCTTCCACCAGCCACATTCAAAATTTCCGACCTAGGCGATAGTAAAGCCTACCTCCAGAAGTTAGAAGGACCTCAAAAAATAACTCTGATGTCATAGCCATCGAGACCTGGCTGATGCAGCATCATACTACAGACGGCCTGGTGGATCCAAAACATCAAACATCCGGAGCGGCCTTTCATTCCCAAGGTCAGCCCCTCTGAAAATTTTGGTGTAATTCTTGAGGTACTTTTAGAATTCTTCTGTGTACCTTTTCAAAAAATGTCCTAAAATTATCAGAAAATTTTCAATAATTTCCAAAATTTTCAAAAATTTTCCAAAAAATTTTCAAAATTTTCCGAAAATTTTTCAAATATTTCAAACATTTCCCCAAAATTTTCGTAAAATTTTCCAAAATTCTTTCTAAAAATTGTTCACAATTTTTTCAAAAAATGTCATGTAGTTCCTCCTGCCATGGAGCTCCACCAGCCACATTCAAAATTACCGACCTAGGCGATAGTAGTTTACTCCAGAAGGAGGACCTCAAAAATAACTCTGGAAGCCAGTCGCATCACGAGACACGGGCAGATGGCATGATACTTCACAGATGGCTTCAGATCCAAAAATATTTCCATACATCCGAGTGGCCTTCTACACCTAAGGTCAGACCTCTGAAATTTTTTGAAAATTTTATTCCCAAAAATTTTCAAAAATTCTTCCGAAAATTTTCAAAATTTTCAAAAATTTTCGTAATTTCAGAAAATTTTTCAAAATATTTCAAAAACATTTCCCAAAATTTTCAGAAAAAATTTTAAAAATTCTTCTAAAATTGTTCACAATCAAAAATGGTTACGTAGTTCCTCCACCATGGAGCTCTCCACCAGCCACATTCAAAATTAATGGACCTAAACATAGTAAAGCCTACTCTCCAGAAGGAGGACCTCAAAAATCCTGGAAGTCAGTAGCCAATGAGACTCCGGCTGATGCAGAACTACTACAGACGGCTCGGTGATCCAAAACATCAAACATCCGGAGCGGCTTTCTACATTCAAGGTCAGCCCCTCTGAAAAATTTTTGAGCAATACGTAGCTGAACGAAGCATACCAT
>NW_024752429.1:0-17808 GCF_018991925.1 Homarus americanus
GAAAAGGATTAGAGGAATACTGATGGAATACAGGCATAATAACACATTAAACAGAACTGAGCAAAAGATGATGTTATCTAAAGGAAGTTCTGCATTAATTACCAATTGTTAAATAATGCAGCAAAAGGAAAATAAGTACTTTAGTTTTTACCTTTTTAACTGCTGAGCTTGTCAATTTAGCTTGTTGTAACTCAGCAATGCGCTGTGCTTCAAGCAATTTAAGGTATTCTAACTCCTTTTTCTCACGGGCGATGCGTTCTACCTCAGCAATTTTTCTACAAAAGAAAATTTTTCTGATATACTACAGTTTCTTCAATAACTAATAAAGCAGAATAAATTAATCATGACTTCACTGGTGCAATTAAAAACAAAAACATCAATGGAATTTTTTTTTTTAGATTTTTTTACGTGGGTTAATTAACCTACCTGTCATATTAAATATATACCGTATATATAGTGTACTATATGTATTTGTAGTACAAGCTTAAGTCTCTCATGGTTAAACATATATGGTATTATTGTTAATAATAAGAAGCATCCAATACAATATGTTGTTAAAGATTATCTAAATACAGTAGAAGTCCAAAAATCCGGACTGCTTGGGGATTGGGTCAGTCCAGATTTTCGGATTTTCCGGATTCTCAGGCAGTACTTTTAAAATTCAAATTTAAGGAGGAATAAAGAAGAGATGAACAGATACATTTTGATAGTTTATTCATTAGCAAATATAGCATGCTTCATTTATCAAAATGAGCAGTTTTAAAGAAAAAGCTGTGAATTCTAGAATTTTATTCTTTGCCTTTTTTATATCATAAATTGTAGACTTTACAATGTTGTATGTTTCCATTAGAACAGTATTGCTCACACCACGTTCTATTTTAATTATTTAAAGTTTGTCACCCAATTTCAACGTGTTCTTCTTTCTCTTCACACAACGGAGTTTATCTACTTCAGGAGCCATTATTATGGGCTCTGTAAATGGAAAGAGTAGGACTCAAAATTACATACGTTGTCACAGTTTGATTGCTCGTTTTAAAGTGGCGATCGCTTGTTGTCGCTGTGCAGCTGTGGCGCTCACGCATGCGCACATACACACAAAAGCCAGCTAAAAAAAAAAAAAAAAAAAAGTTTGAGTTTTCGAAAAGTCCGGATTCTCGGGTGGTCCGGATTTCTGGCATCCGGATTTTTGGACTTTTACTGTGCAGTGACCTCGGTTAACGAACTCAATTCGTTCCAGAAGGTCGTTCGTTAACCGAAAAGTTCGTTAACCGAAACCATTGTTTCAATGTGTTTTTGGGTAATTGGTTCCAGCTCACCGAAAATTTCCTAAATTCAACAAAAATGGTAGAAAAGTTCACTTACTTTGAGGTGTGTTTGTAGAAGGCTCCTGGATGATGATGATGATGATGATGGGATTTAGAATGGGGGTGGAGAAGAAGGAAGAAGAGAAGGCATTGGGGTGGAAGAGAAGTCACCCCATGGCGCCATTTCACCCATAAAATTTTAGCTCTCTTGGTGTAATTCAAGATTATTTTCTTTAAATCAACACTGCACTGCATTATATATTGTCAATATGTAAAATACATTTCAAAATGACCAATAATTTGCTTGGAAACACAGAAAAAAAGTGTTTAGTTGAAGAGAGTCTCAAGCAAGATGTTACCTCCAGTGAAAACAGAGAGACTAACACCTGTTTGCTGTGTTAAGAGGCTGGATGCCGCGCATTAAACTAGTCACTTTACCTTCAATTATGTTCAATAATCGTTAAAATGACTAAAAAATTGAATATTAAACTTTTAAAATTATTGAATAGTATAAACTTCTTGATATTTACTAAAATAGTAAGGAATTTAAGCCCTAGAACCGATTAATGTATTGGCGGACTAATACTAAAGCTGGTTGCCCGGTCAGTCTGTGAAACATGTTGAAGTCGGTTCGTAAAATTCGTTAAGCAATTTTTGTTGAGTAACCCGAATTGAAGATCCTTATGGAAGGCAGTTAGTTAACGAAATTTAGATTAACGAGGTGTTGTTAGATTATGAGGGTCACTGTATATTAATAGTTTTTTTTATTATTCTTAAGAGGAAATACTGAGTGTTTAACTTAGTGTGGATGTACGTACAACCACCTCAAAAAGCCTGTCTCTCCTTCCAAACGAATCAGAATCGAAACTAAACAAATAATTTAGCACCAGCTGTGATGAGATCATGCGCTACATCTACCACCGAGTATTGATTATAATGTCCCTTACATGAAGATGTTATACACATTCCCTCTAAAATTTTGTTCTGATTGTAATAGACCAAAAATATTGAGAGAGAGAGAGAGGGAGAAAATTACACTTTCTTTTTCATTGGTGTTGTTACCCTGAACCTATCTCTCTCTCTCCAGGCAAAGATGGCATGTTATTGACGTTTTCAAGGACAAAGGGCATAATTAAAATTATTCCCTTGATCATTATGACACAGAAATTTCAACATATTTTACATAGGCATCAATAATATGTTAATACCCCGATCATTGCAAATGATGTGTCCCTAAAATTCATTGCGAATATCAGGATAATTTCTCCCATAAGAATTAATATAATTATATAATTGGTGGAGGTGTAATGTATTAAAATAAGTACAATACCATAATACAATACAAAACAACACTGCAGAAACACATTTTATTAGCCAAGCATCTTTAGCCTGCAAAAAGGTCACATTATTATACATCCATGGTATCCCTCCCAACCCCCTGGTCGGGGATAATCATATTTTTCTTTTATGGCCCAAACACCCCAAAATGACACTTGAAAATCTGCCTCGTTTAAAGGTGCTGCGAGACATTTAAATCCAGGGCTGGTGCAGTATTCCCAAACCTCTACTCGCTTCCAGTGCTGTCACAGTACTACTGGTTTGTCTTGCAGCCACATATATACATAATGATCACACACACACACACTGTAGGAGGGAGGGAGGTAGGTAGGTAGGTAGGTAGGGAGGGAGGGAGGGAGGTAGGGAGGGAGGGAGCAATGTAGGTGGAAGGCATGTGAGAGAGGGAACAGGGTGGGATGGAGGTAGCAGTATGGGAGGGAGGGAGGGAGCTAGTGTAGGAGGGAGGAAGGGGTGTGGGTGGATGTAACTATACAGTGGGACGGACTGGTAGGGGTAGGTGAAATGGAGGGAGTACTGGACGTTCCTGGAGATGAAGAGGACACCAACCCTCTCTCCTCTACTTGCTGTTTATCAGTGTTGTTTTCCTCTTGTTCAAACACATAGTCTTAGTCACTATCATTATCATCACGTTCAATATCCCTATCAATGCATGCCTCTGTCAATCTATACTCATCTTCACCCCTACCAAATAATTTAGAGTATGTCTCAACCTGATTGAGTGACCGGTTACGTTCACATGCCATGGCTATCGAGAGACTACTGTGTAGTCCCAGGGCCTTGACTGTGAGGAGAGATGGGAGGGTGGGGCCCCCTGGGGAGAGATGGGAGGGGGGGGGAACATTTACACAAACAGATTATGGTAGCTAGACTCAATTTCAAAGGTGCGGGAAAAGCAGATTTGGAAAACGTTCTAATACGTGACTGACCAGAGATAATAATATCGGTGATCACGTAATTGAACGTTAATGACCAGTTATGGGTTAAAATAAGCATAGAATATTGATTCACCATGGGTGTAAAAAATTCACTTACTGTAAAGACACACCGACACAAATGTTGTTAATAATTACTAAACTTTGTGATTGTGTGTATAAAATGTGTGAATGAGTAGGAGGCATTACGAAAAAAAATTTGACACAGTATCGACACTACCACACAACGCAACAGATCAAAGCAGACAGAGAGAACTCTTTCGCATGGCCTGGTGTATGAATACACAGCAAAAACAATTAACTATGCAGCCTGCTCACATAGCTTGAGCCACCAAGCACCAGAGATGACACACACCTCCAGCATGTTCCTTATTTTGCTCCTGAAAAGTTAAATATCATCATACATAGAAAACAAAACTCCATTATGAAAACACATATGGCCTCCACCCAAAAAATCCCACCAAGCACATTATATATGCAATAATGCACAGCCACACATTAATCCTTTATCATGCCTAAAATAAACCAAATTAAATGACAGTAACCAGCAGAAATATTCCATTAAATTGGAAATGAAGAGAGATGCAGGCATAATTAACGACCATTAAAGAGGAACAAAATTTACAGCATAATCAGCCGAGTCTTGGGGTCAGAAGTCCATAGCTGGTAACAGCATCGTACCTGGCATCTCTGCCAAGCACTACTTCTGACAGAGGAATACAGTACGAGTGCAGCAGCTAGTTAGCTTGTGCAGTTTGAAACAAATTTACTGTAGCATATTGAAATTATTTCTTTCAATTTTCTAATTCGCTTTGCGGATAAGCAAGGTATGCTTTGCGAATACAGATACTGAACTAAGTATAGAATATGCCTGTTAAAATATAAATTGCGAATAAGTGGGGTCATGATTAACGTTTCAATTGAAAAGTGCAATAAAAGCCATTATGCTTGAGATAAGACATACAAATATTATAAAGCACATACGACCCAAATGATATCTTATTGTCCACCACCAGCAAAACTTCGCCCAGCAGCGGGGAATGTATGGAACAGCTTCACTCCCTGTTTTTACTTAAAATTTGAATTATCTCTCTAATTTTATGAATTTACACACCCTCACAGATGAGTCACAGACATGAGGGCTCGGAGCAGTATAGTCACCTCTCACTTTACACGGATTTAATTAGCATGTTCTTAAAATAACACTAGCATTAAGTTAACACCAATTTTTAAATAACACAGTTTTCAAAAGAGTCCCATTGCGCCAGGCAGCATAGTTCTACATCTCATTGCTTTCCTACTTTACAAAAAAGGAAAGAGTAACAATCACCTTAACCTCAGCCATCAACATATGGTAACTCGAAAGTTCCCACTTCTCCCCATTCACCTGCTCTGTCATCTGATTCAAATGACTAACTCCCCCAGTAACCCCCACCTCTCCTCCACCACTAGTTCCTGCATGCCATCTCAGCCATCATTCAATGTTTACGTTCACACAAATTTTCATTTAAAATCTATTTTCTTACTACTGTATTATTAGATTTGCTTCTATTATTGTATTATTATTGTTAATATATTTTTGTAAAAAAAACATACTGAAGGAAATAGATCCACAAATTAAAGTTTTTAGGGAGCGCTTCCCCTAACCCCCGCCATTTCCTTTATTTATGGGATAATTAGGTTTGATTTACACGGTCATTCTCAAGAACGTAACTACCATATAAATTGAGAGATGGCTGTACACAGCTTGTTCCAAAATGAGCAATCCTCAGTGAAGTGAGAGGTGCACCAGGCGAGCAAAACTGAGGTACTTGGATGTGCATTAATAAAAGCAACCAGTGGAGTTATGGTCTCCAGTTTGTGCAGTGGGCAATGAATAAAATGTACGGTACCATGAAACCACCAAAATGGTACCTTACCAGCTGTGTTTCCTATGGAAGAAAGTGCTTACAAGATAAGCACAAAAACTGTAATTGAAAACACACTTGCTTGACACCAGATAGGGTTATTGCACTACAATGGTATTAAATAAGGTGATATTCCCCAGAAATAACTTGGTATTCAGAAATTTTCCCACACAGAGTACCTGTGGAGATCCATCAATTAAAAGGTGCCACTGTAGAAGTAGCTGTCTAACATAGCAGGGCTCTCATTTGATAGACAGTCTTCATTGCAACAGAGCCTGTTATAGCCATAAATCATGTGGTGGGGAATGGGGGAAAATGAAAATTCTCCCAATAATGGACAGAGCTTGTATGGATTAGTTTGGTACAGTATTGGCAGGGTTTACTGTAATTTTATTTAATACACTTACCGTTTCCTTTCTTCCTCTTGACGACGGCGTTGCTCTGCCAGATATAATAGTTTTTCCTCCTCATTTTGCTTTTCTTCTTCCTTTAATTTCCTTGACTCCTCTTCCTGTTTCCTTCGTTCTTCTTCCTGGTTTCATAAATTAGAAATGGAGTCACAATCATTTTAAAGAAAAAATACACAGAAAGATGAAGTGTATGTAACCTGACTTTTAATATACTGTAAACCCTCGATAACTCGGAATTTTATACAACTCGGCATGGATATGTTCTCGGAATGGTTTCTTTTTTTTTTACGGGGATTAGCCCACCCGGGCACAGGTCACTTGACCCACATCAGGGCCTGGGGGGGCAAAGATATACAGTGACCCCTCGTTTAACGAACACCTCGGTTAACGTAATTTTGATTAACGAACTGCCTTCCATAAGGATCTTCAATTCGGTTAACGAAAAAAAATTCGCTTAACGAACTTCTTACGAACCGACCTCAACATGTTTTCGCTTGCACTGACCGGGCAACCAGCTTTAGTATCAGTCCGCCAATACATTAATCGGTTCTAGGGCTTAAATTCCTTACTATTTTTGTAAATATCAAGAAGTTTATACTATTCAATAATTTTAAAAGTTTAATATTCAATTTTTTAGTCATTTTAACAATTATTGAACGAAATTGAAGGTAAAGTGACTAGTTTAATGCGCGGCATCCAGCCTCTTTACACAGCAAACAGGCGTCAGTCTCTCTCTGTTTTCACTGGAGGTAACATCTTGCTTGAGACTCTCTTCAACTAAACGCTTTTTTCTGTGTTTCCAAGCAAATTATTGGTCATTTTGAAATATATTTTATATATTGACAATATATAATGCAGTGCAGCGTTGATTTAAAGAAAATAATCTTGAATTAAACCAGAGAGCTAAAATTTTATGGGTGAAATGGCACCATGGGGTGACTTCTCTTCCACCCCAATGCCTTCTCTTCTTCCTTCTCCTCCACCCCCATTCTAAATCCCATCATCATCATCCAGGAGCCTTCTACATACACATCTCAAAGTAAGTGAACTTTTCTACCAATGGTTTCGGTTAACGAACGTTTCGGTTAACGAACGACCTTCTGGAACGGATTGAGTTCGTTAACCGAGGGGCCACTGTATATATGTATATATATATATATATATATATATATATATATATATATATATATATATATATATATATATATATATATATATATATATATATATATATATATATATATATATATATATATATCAATAACACTGGTCTACAAAAATTTTTTTTTTTCTGGCATGAAACCTTTTAACTGTTTTTTACTAACTTTAAGGTGCTGAATCCAAATCTGATCTCAGATTTGCTCCATCACGTAACGTGCCAGAATTTACTGAGCTACCAGAGATTGAGGATATAGACAGGAATTCACCTGTTTCTACTGATGAAGATGAAGAGACTGATCTTTTCAAGCCATCTGGTGAAGATTGTGAAAAGCCAACGTTGTTTACTCAGTCAGAATTGAATGATCTGGTCAGAGATCTAAATTTGCCAAAACAGTCTGCTGAATTGTTAGCTTCCAGGCTTCAAGAGAAACGACTCTTAAAACCTGGCACGAGTGTCTCCTTTTATCGCAACAGAGAAGAGCAACTGCGGAAGTACTTTCATTCATATGACCAGCTTGTTTTTGTAATGATGTAGAAGGACTTCTTCTCTCCATGGGACTACCAGCATATGATAGTAAGGATTGGAGACTTTTTATTGACAGTTCTAAAAGGAGCTTGAAATGTGTTCTTCTTCATAACGGAAACAAGTATGGTTCAATTCCAACCGGACATTCTGTACAAATTAAAGAAGAGTATGAAAACATTAAGACTGTTCTAGAGAGGTTGCAATACCATGCTCATGAATGGTTAATTTGTGTGGACTTGAAAATGGTAAACTTTCTATTGGGCCAGCAAGGAGGGTACACAAAATACCCCTGTTTTCTGTGCTACTTGGACAGCAGGGCTACAGCAGACCATTGGGTGAAAAAGAATTGGCCACCAAGACATAGTTTGACGCCTGGTGACAAGAATATCATTAACGATCCTCTGGTTGACAGGACAAACATTGTCCTTCCTCCTCTGCACATAAAACTTGGTATCATGAAGCAATTCGTCAAGGCTCTTGATCATAGTGGAGAGTGTTTCAGATATATATGCTCAACCTTTCCAAGTCTTAGCGACGAGAAGAAAAAGGCATGGATTTTTGATGGACCTCAAATAAGAACACTACTCAGAGATCCACACTTCCTTGCAGCAATGACTGAGGCACAGGCAAGAACTTGGAATGCTTTCTCTAATGTGGTGCGGAACTTCTTAGGGAACAAGAAAGCGGACAACTATCAAGAAATTGTGGAAGAGCTGCTCTTGAGTTTACAAGCACTTGGATGCAGAATGAGTATCAAGGTTCACTACTTACACAGTCACTTGGATGAGTTTCCAGAAAATCTGGGAGAAGTGAGCGAGGAGCTAGGGGAGCGCTTTCATCAAGACATTAAAGTAATGGAAGAACGTTACCAAAGTCGATGGGACTCGAACATGATGGCGGACTACTGCTGGAGTTTGATGAGAGACATTCCAGAAGCTGTACATAAGAGATCGGCCAAAAAGAGGAAGTTTATGTAACTGTAACTTGATCTTAATACTTGCACTATTTCTACCGTACATTAATTTTTTTTTTCACCCTTCAATGTTACATTTAAATCTTATATGTGCATTAACTTTCCAATTTGATATTAACAATTTTTGGTTATAGAAAAATACAAATTATAATGCTGAAAAAATTGATGTATACATGTTTAAACCGTCAATTTTGATCCAAAAGTTTACGTTTCCCAGCAAAAGTGCAATATGGTATATCTCAAAAACCTGATGTGATAGACAAAAACCAAAGTCATATTTGGATTCTGCACCCCAAATTTACTTAAAATCCGTTTAAAAACCTTGTGCCAGAAAAATTTTGTTGACGGTGTAATTGTTAAAATGACTAAAAAAGTAAATAGTAAACTTTTAAAATTATTGAATAGTATAAACTTCTTGATATTTACTAAAATAGTAAGGAATTTAAGCCCTAAAACCGATTACTGTATTGGCGGACGAATACTACAGCTGGTGGACCGCCAAATGCAAGCGAAAACATGTTGAAGTCGGCTCGTAAAAAACTCGTTAACCGAAGTTAAGAATCTTATGGAAGGTAAACCGTTAACCGAAATCTCGTTAACCGAGGCGCTCGTTAACCGAGGGGACCACTGTAATAATTATTCATAGTAAATAAAAATTTTAATAAAAATACACCAAAATAAAATAATAATAATAATAATAATAATAATAATAAAATATAATAATAGATTTAATAATAATAATAATAAAGAAATACAAGAATGAAAAAAAGATCAAAAGTGAGAAACACGACCTAGACCTATGAATTATTATTATTATTTTTATAAATTTTTTTTATATTTTCGCCCCCCAGGCCCTAATGTGGGTCAGTGATCTATGTCCGGGTGGGCTAAAAAAAAAAAAAAAACTAACCATTCTGAAAACCGAAAAATACCGAAATGCCTCTGGCCCCAAGGATTTCGGATAAGGGATTGCCAACCTGTACTCTGTAACATTCAATGCCATAATATCCTGACTACTGTGGTTAGTTATATAAACTTTTCCCTGTGAAAAAGCCATAATGTTGAGCAACATATTACTGTACTAAAATTTTTATTGTGTGCAAACTATGGGATGTTTATACTCAAATTAATCGGTATCTTGCAAGAATTCTTGTAATGCAAGTTGTATTCTGATTAGTCAAGTCAGTGACATTTTATAAGAGAAAACTTTAAGGCTAAAGCCACCTTCACCTCTAAAATCCTTATCGCCTTCTGGCTGGGAGGAGGGGGAGGTGAGGTGTTGGCAGCCTGTATGGGAGACTAACGGGTGCATAGTTATCAGTGGAGGGGTCAGGGACTCAGGATTATACAATAGAGGGAGTTTAAAATTTTCACTTATAAAATATCAGTGAGTTGGCTCAGCAGAATATAACTTGCATTGCTGGAATTCTTGCAAGATTGCAAGTAATTTGAGTATAAACATCCCATAGTTGGCACTAGACATAGAAATTTTAGTAATTAACTTAGTATGTTTGAGTACAGGCTGTGATAATTGTAATGATTTTTATACAACTTTTATAGCAATAGTGTTGACTTTTAGTTGTGGTGGAACATATCCTAATTTTCCCCATAAGATTAAGTACACACTATATGCATCCCAAACCATCAAAGCTGCCAGACTATTGAGTCCCTGATTAGCGGGGTCCAACCTGTACTGTATAAGGTATTCATACTGTCATAATAGTTCTTTTATATTTTTATTTGCAGTTCCTGGCTTCTGCAATGACATATCCACTCCAGGTTGTGTCTAACTGTATGGCTGTGTCAGGGAGCGGGTAAGTTTTCTCTTCATATTACAAAGAATCTTCAGGGTAGAATAGCATGCATTGTCATTTTATGTGTTATCCTTTGCTTATTTTCTGTTATCTTAAAAGGGTTTTAGGGGACTCCAGTCGTCTTAAAGCAAATACTATACCTCTTTTTGGGACCAGGCTGTGTTGGTTGATGTACCATTTTTTGTATTTTAGTTCCCTTTACTTATGTTGTAGCTATTAGGAACCCTGGATTTTCAAACATGTAGACATGTTGATTGTATGGTCAGAAAAAAAAATTGTATTGTGACATTTGAGCTGAAGGTCTCATTTCAGCAAATACTGTGGAGTCTATAACATTTGGTTGCCCCAAACTTGTGTTCATTAATGTTGGATGACTTGTACTGTTTGACAAAAATTTTCTTTGCATTGTTTTTTCTGTGCATAAACAATAAATAAGAATACCAGATTAGCATACATATTGTCTAAACAATCACTCAACTACTTTTATCAATGGTGTTTGGCTTTGATCTTTATCTGAATAGTACAGTACAGCATTACCAAATATTTCTTAGATAGAAGTTAAGGCAAATTACAGCAACAGTTTTTATTTCAATTGGACATAAATTATTAATGTGAAAGGATACATAATAATGTAATCATTACAATGAGAGCCGTCCCTAGGGGGGTGCGGGGCCCTGGGCAATTCATCCACTGTGGGGCCCCTTTGCAGGTTAAAATGTATTTATATTTTTATAGTTACATACAGTACATACATACTGTAATATGCATATTGTTAATTCCCCAATCATACTATTGTTATGCCAAGTATTATGTAATTTACTATGTTATAACATCTTTCATATATTTCCCCATTTGGCAATCTTCCCATGTAAAAGTCTTCTGAAAAGTATTGATTTTCACCATTTTTTGGAAACACATAATTTTTACTAGATACCTTAACAGGTCCATTTTCTACCAAAATATCAATTGTTATAGTGTCCAGTAAATGTGGCCAGTTGGCTGGATCACACAAATCTTCATCAGCATGACCGTTAACATAGTTAGAACTGTCCATTTTCAATGCCTTAGTATTTTTTTCAGTACTCTCCTCTTCCTCAGCTTGAATATGACCCACTATCACCATCACAGTTGCTCAGGTCCTTTTTTGCACTAGTTTCTGGTGTTTTTGAAAACACATTTTTCTTGGGAAACTTTCATTGATATTTCGATTTCTTTTCTCTGCCATTTTTTCTGCACCCGAGATGTATTTTCTGTATCTTTCTCTGCCCCCCGCTGGCCATGGTATAATAAAAAACGAAGGCTGAGTACAATAATAAAATAATGTATATCAATAATTTCACAAAACACAAATCACGGACAACTGGAGATTCAGAGTTTGGACAACACTGACAGATGACCGCTGTCAACATCCTCACTCCTCTTCGACAGAGAGCACAGCAAAGAATGACATTGTTCTCAGTCTGGGTGGTAAGATGGGGTGGCTTAATCATACCTTTGACCTCATGTCAGCAGATGC
The DNA here is from genome assembly GCF_018991925.1 of Homarus americanus. Taxonomy (NCBI): domain Eukaryota; kingdom Metazoa; phylum Arthropoda; class Malacostraca; order Decapoda; family Nephropidae; genus Homarus; species Homarus americanus. The sequence continues at coordinate 11,903 of NW_024752429.1, forward strand.
ATTGCCTAACTGTGCTGGTCACTAACCTTCAGGTGGTCTCCTGAATCTGGGTGGTAAGGTGAGGTCAGCGTGTTGGGTGGGGTAAGGACCGCGGGGCCCGGGGCGGTCGCACCGGTTGCCACACCTTGGGATGGCTCTGATTACAATACTGGTTACATTAGTGTGCAAAATGTGCAGTTGTTGCACTTTGGTGAATTCTCATTGTACTTTTATTTGGCAATGCAAAATATGACATGCAATCTTGAAATGAGGCATGATGGAGAGAGGAACATGGCATACGATACAGTACAGTACTAAGAAACAACTAAAGGAGCCCTCATAACACTTGGGATCATTTTACAGGTCCTGATGATGTAGCCAAGTTCATAACAACATCATGAGGTTTTGTGAATTTGTATCATGTTTATTAATATTTATGTTGGGCTCAGAAACCAAAAAGCGACCATAGTGCATTGTGGTTGTTTGGAAAATAACCAGAAGCGAGATTTTGCCATAGGTCAGGGTAGTTTAGTTTGGATTGGGTTAGTTTCGTTTCGATTGGGTTAGTTTCGTTTCGATTGGGTTAGTTTCGTTTCGATTGGGTTAGGTTAGGTTAGTTTGGATTGAGTTAGGTAGGTTAGGGTAAAATCCAAATGAAAAGTTTCCCTTTCTGGTTATTTTGAAAATGACCACAACGCATTGTGGTCGCTTTTCGATTTCTGCGCCCAACTTATATATAAACAGGTGCTGCATACAAATGTGAATTACCCCCCCCCCCCCTTCCCATGGTACATATATTATTTTACTGGCAATTGGGTTAGGTTAGGTTAGTTTGCATCGAGTTAGATTAGGGTAAAATCCAAACACAAAATTCCGCTTTCTGGTTATTTTGAAAACGACCATTTGCACAATAAACCACAAGGCTCCCAACAGAAATCTCATACATTGCATGTGAGAGTGCTTTGTCTTTCATAGCTTTATCTTTCACTAAAGATTTCGCTTTTTTATGCCAACTGCTGAAGAGTTTCCCAATTCATGTTGAGTTATAAGATACTACAGTATTTCAGCATCAATTTCTAATTACAGTAAAACCTCGATTAACCGACTTTCGGATTAACCGTCAATCCTGAACCCCTAATTTTTTTTTTTTTTTTTTTTTTTTTAAACGGGGATTAGCCCACCCGGGCACAGGCCACTGACCCACATCGGGGTCTGGGGGGCGATTATGTAATAATATTAATAATGATAATGCTAATAATAGTAGTAATAAAGAACCATAAAGAAATGCAAAAATGAAAAAAAATCAAGAGTGAGAAACAATGTACCTGTATGTATGTTGTGTTGTCAATAGTAAGAGAAACAATTGAGACCCTGCAATTGTGTGTAAATGAGGCAGAAAGTCAGATCAGCAACCTGGGACTTGGTCACAATTTTTGTGATGACATCTGTTCTTTGACTTTTCCATTTTTTATTCAGTTTCTGTGCTGGTTCATATTTATTTACTAAAGTGATTAATGTTTTAAAGCAACTTCTATTGAAATATGAATGGCAAATGAACAAAAATGAATAGAGGGACTTAAATGAGGTAGGTTAGGGAAAGGTACTTTGAAAATGTATGTTTTATTTTCGTAGACTTTATGTACTATTAACCGACCTTTTGGATTATCCGTCGGCCCCTTCCCCCCATATGTGGTCGGTTAATCGAGGTTTTACTGTACCACCAAAATCTGTCACTCTGCTTTAAAGACCTTTGAATAGTAAATCTTGTTTCTCTCAATAGACTTCCTCATAAAATTTTTCATCCCCATTATGCAGAGTATATTATGATATGGTGTTGTCTGTTTGTGTTTCTGTTAACTGTACCTCAATTTGTTATGCATAGAGGAAGATAACAATAACATTTCATAGATATCTTGTTCCAAGGAAGATGAAAACACGTTCTCATTTTGGGTCATTGAGTCAAAGGTTGTCAATTATTATTAAGATTTTAGTTTCCAAAGCATGACTTATATTTTCATACACCAATGAGCATATGGTAATATTGCTGCTATACCTTACCTATGGGGAAAGAAAACCTTGTTTTAGGAGTTGCTAGGTTAAGGTTATTTGATCAGCTTGGTCGAGAGATGCAGTAATTTGAATGTGAAAGGGAGAAGAAGTAGGGTAAGGCTAAGAATGATATAGGGAGAGGTTCTGAGAAATGGCCTCAAAGATAAAAACTTGACAACAGAGGCTGTAAGTTGTGTATAATGTCTGAATGTTTAAAATATGTCATAGCAGTTTTGCACTCTCCTCCCTCTGTCATATTTCTTTTCCTTTTCCTCACTTATTTTCCTTCCCACTCTCTTCCTGCATAAGTGTAAAGTCTGCATTTTTTATCCATTAGGAAAGACAAGAACACTGTAAATTGTCTGTCTTTATCTGCAAAGTCATTCTATCATACACAATTACAGGGGGTCCCTGACTTATGAACGTCTGTCTTATGATTGCCCGCCAATACAAACAGGGTTAAACTTGAAATTTACCATATTTTATTTACCTGATGCCTTATTTTTTACTTTCATTTGCTGTTTTTTGTCATTCTATTTATTTTGTCTTAAATTAAGTGATTTTAGATGTATATAAGTACTTAAGCGATGATATAGTGGGATTTTAGACATTGTTCTGTAGGTACAGTATACACATAGCATGTGTTCCGACTTATGTACAAATCCGTCTTAAAAACGTCATCAGGAATGGAACCTGTTCATAACACGGGGACTCCCTGTACTGTTAATGGGTTGTGAACTCTTCAGGTACACCTACAAATGTTTTATTTTTTTGCCTTAATTTGTATATATTAAGATAAACTAGAGGCAAGCAATGTCAGAAGTTGACTTCCTGTATTGATTACCATGTTCTCTTGTACACTCAACAAAAACTTCTCGAACACCTGGACACGATGGATGTGAGAATGAGCAGAATAGGGTTTGTCATCTCAGAATGGTTTCAGATTCTTTGTTCATTTTTCAGATTGCATAGTGCTTATAGCGTTTGAAAAGTTTTTGGTGAGTGTACATAAAACAGGTTTTATCTATAAAAAAATTGCTAACCTTTAAAACAAATTATAAATCATAGTATAAAACTTACCAAAATACTTATGATCATCAGCATTCATTTTATAAAACTCTTACTTAATGTGATGCATCATCGACAGATTGGTTGCCGGATCTCCCCCGAATATGCCCATCTACGGTGGCTGGCTAGATTGCTACCGTCATTTACGACAAGTTCGTGGCTTGAAACGAGGATCTTCCATGTTGTGGCGTGCTTATACTGGCCCCACAATTATGCTGGATGGTGGTCTTGCTATTCCTTCATCAGACATGTTTGCAGCACCCCTAACCTCTTAGCTGTCACTCTCTCTCTCTCTCTTTTTTTAGTAACTACAAAATTTTAATTAAATTTATTGCAGTAAAAGTACTCTAGGGTATTACTATAACTCAAGTAGACACCAGGAGGAGGTAGAAGTGTGCTAACTAATACAGTACTAGAAAGATTTAATACTTCACTATTTCAAAATTATATTGTTTAGTCAAAGGAGTCTATTTGGTGTATATATTTAAGGGTTTGATAGGAGTACCTATAAAGGCCTGACATATTCATGATTTGCATGCAAAATCTTAAAACAAAAATGCTTACACTCTTAAATGTCTGTCTAACAAGAGGTATTAAGGAAATTGTTTAATTATTGAGACAAATATGTCGCCAAGAGCTTCTTGTAAATTATTCCACTTTAATATTTTCTGAACTAATATACAGTCCCTTGTACAGTATAGAAGAAAATATTTTTTATTATTATTTATAATTATCCATTTCTTGAATTGTTTTCTCTGACTTTTTATGGTGCATCAATATGGGTGTATCCGAGAGCAAGAGCAAATGAGTTATTAAATGAATCAACAAGCTGATTGTATACCTTGTTTATCAGCTTTAGAGGAAATGGGGAAGATCTTAACAAGAGTGAGTTATGCTGCCATCAACATTTATTTTATTCTTAAATTTTTCATGATAAATGAAAATAAATATTTATTGATCACTATCTGCCTCATTAGTCACATTACCTATACAAAATGGGTGCAAATTTTCATAAATATTAAAATTTCACCAAGTAATGGTTTTATGATTCGGTGTAGTGTAGTGTGTGGTGTATTAATAGGAAACATGTCAATACTTAAGAAATTGTCATTTTCGATATCTTTGGTACAGTATGCACATCCCTTCACATTTTGTAATATATGAATACTTTGATGTATAATTATCATAGAGATTGTACATAAATTATGGGTAAAGCTTTACAAATCATCATATGTAATTATTAACCAGCAGTTCATTGGACACTGTGTATTTACACTTCAACATTTTATGCACATGCATTGTAGATAAAAAATGTGAACCTCTGTCTTTTTTTAATTTCTTTTTTTTAACAGAAATTTCTATCATTAGAAATTTGCTCTGAGAATGGCATACAGTACTGTATATGATATGATGAATATGAGACTTATGTACATAGACATTAGTTAGCCCACATATTCAGTGTTGTAACGTATGGATTTGTTTATAGAACTTTTTCATTCCAACTTAGGCATCTATAAGACTGCAATACCGAGAGTACAGTCACCCCTTGGTTATCATGCTTAATTGGGACTCCGCCGAGTGGGTGATAACGAAAAACGCTATAACGAAAGTACAGAACTTATGGGATTTATTCTAATTGCTTTCAGGCACCCAAGACCCAACCCCAAGTTTCCCATTTTACGACCATTTAGACCCACTAAATATATATATAATGTTATGGTAAATATCATAAACACACATAGGCATGGCTAGGTTTATTACAAAGTGATGAAAAGGGTACGCTCAATACTGTAGTCCACAAAACATATAGCTATGCTTTCTTTATTTGAGTCCCCCGTCATAGGAGTCCGTTTTCTCTCGCTTCAGGACGCCTGAATCCTCCATTTTCTCTCAATCTTAGAGTGCACCAGAGAGAGACTTCGTTATTCCTTAGTAATAACACAGAATTTGAAATTGCAACTGGGGTTACAATTGTTGAGGCAACTAGATATGTCTGATTACAGCAGATGTGTTATTGTCAGTTTGTAGGTGAAAGATTTTATCCTCAATAGATTTAGGTGAAGCAAGGGGTTAACATTACACCTGGAGGCAAATGCGTGATAACCAAATTCTCGGCCTGAAAAATGTGCTATAACGGCAGGTGTGCAGATTTTGATGGAAGCGTGATAACGAAAATCGCGATAACCAAGTGCGCTATAACCAAGGGATGACTGTATAACATTTATTGATTGCTAAAAAAAAAATTTAGATTATATCCATTTCAATAATTTGTACATTATTGATACCTCGCCTAAATGCTCATATTAAATTTCAAAATATTGTGACTAGAAATTATGTGCACATGATTTTTTTGATGAAGGGTGAGTAAGAAATGGAATTTGTAAATACAGTAGCATATCCATATCTGGTCTTGCATGGTAATTTTGATAGACATAATTGAAGACTATTGCTGTAGTTGATTTAATTTAGTTAATCATAATTTGTATGATTTATACTTGTAGCAATGTGATCAAATGACTTGGGATAAGTCATAAACCGTAGTACAGTATGTCTTCAACAACAGTAAAATACATTTGACTAAGTGAAGTTTTTAATTACCAATATCGATTACCGTGGATTATATACAGTGGGGTATGCTTTAACGAATCTTAATTGGTTCTAGAACCTCGTTCGTTATAGGACTGATCCGTCCCAGGCTCCCAAATACAACCACTTAACACTGAAAATTTTCTGTGGAAAATGTAAAAAATACGGTACTTTATCTTACCTTAGTGTTGTTCAGCATGCAGGACAGGAGGCAGTGGGGGAGG
>NW_024752430.1:0-20401 GCF_018991925.1 Homarus americanus
CCACGTATTGCTAACATCTCACACTCTGTGCACACCCCAGACACCTGCAGCAGCCACACCTCTGACCAGCAGGTATACCGCTGGGACACTCTGCACACCCGTGACACCTCCCCAGGGCACACCTCTGACACTCCCTAGTACACCCCTTGACACTCTAGTAACAATTCCCTGACACCTGCACACCACTGACGCCCCCAGGTACACCAATGACAATTCTGTGGTACCACTGACACTCCCTGGCACACATCTTTTGAGACTCCTATAAGGCCTCAGACACTTCCATAGGTAATCTTTGACACACCCCCAGGCATCTCAAACACTCTGTACACCCCACACTTCCAGGCACCCCAGACACCCAGACACCTCTGACACCTCTGTAAACCACTGACACTCCCAGGTACACCTCAGGCACCCTAGGTACACATCTGACACCCCAGGCACACCTCTGACGCTCCCAGCACACCTCTGACTCTCCTCGGCACACCTGAGCACACCCCAGGCACACACCTCTGACACTCCAGGAACCCTGACAATCCCAGGTGGCACACCAGAGACGCACCCAGGCACACCAATGACAATTCTGTACTCCACTTGACACCCCTGGTACATCTCTGACACTCCCAGGCACACACCCCAGACACTCCAGGCACACCTCCGACACCCCAGGCACACCCCTGACACCCCAGGCACACATCCCAGACACCCCAGGCACACCCCAGACACTCCCAGGCACACCCCAGACACCAGAACACTCAGACACCACCCAGGTACACCTGACACTGCCAGGCACCCCAGACACTGCCAGGAACACCTCAGACACTGGAGGTGCTGTTCAGACAATCTCTAGGAACACCCCAGGACACCCTAGGCACACCTCTGACACTCCTAGGTAACAACCTTGAATCTCCCAGGCACCCCTGACACCCCAGGCACACCCCTGACACCCCAGGCACACCTCAGACACTCTCCAGGCACCCATTACACCCCAGGCAAAACACACACTGACACCCCAGGTACACCTCCACCCAGGCACACCCTGACACCCCAGGCCAACCCCTGACACTCACCAGGCCACCCTGAGACACTCACAGCTGCCAACTCTTAGACACTGTTAGGTATACTTTGACACTCCCAGGTACCCCCTGACACTGCCACAGGTACACCTCTGACACCCCAGGCACACCCTTGACACTCAGGCACACACCACTGACACACCCCAGGCACACCACTGACGCACTCCTGTGCACACCAATGACACCCCAGGTACTCCACTGACACCCTCAAGCACATATCTGACACTCCAGGCACACCAGACACTCCCCGGTACACCCGACACCCCAGGTACACCCTGACACTCCCCAGGCACACCCTTTGACACTCCCAGGCACACCTCACACACCCCAGCACACCAGACACTTGTAGCAGACCTCAGATAACTCCCCAGGTACACCCCCTGACACCCCAGGACACCTCACTGACACTCCCTGCACACTGCACCCAGGCACACCTCTGACACCCCAGGACACCTGTACACTCCCAGGCACACCTCTGACACTCCCCTGCACACCCCCAGACACTCAGGCACACCCCTGACACCCAGACACTCTCTGAAGCCCCAGGCACACCACTGACGCTCCCAGGCACACCACACTGACACTCCCAGGCACTCCACTGACTCCCCAGGTTCATCTCTCTCAGACACACCCTGGAGGTGCTGCACCCCCAACCAGGCACACCACCTCGACACCCCAGGCACACCACTCTGTACACCTCCTGACACTCCCAGGTACACCACCTCCGACACTCCCAGGAACAACCTCTGACACCCCAGGCACACCAACCGACACCCCAGGCACACCCCGACACTCTCAGGCACCCCACACCCCCAGGCACACCCTGACACCCCAGCCACCTGACACTCCCAGGTACACCCGGCACTCCCCAGATGCACCTCTGACACTCCAGATACACCTCCCCAGACACTCCCAGCCACACCCTCTGATAATTCCCCAGGCATACATCTGACACTCCCAAGCACACCACTGACACCCCAGGCACACCCAGACACCCCAGGCACACCCCAGACACCACCAGGTGCACCCCTGACACCTGCCAGGCACACCCCAGACACGCCACCAGGAACACCCAGACACCCCACAGGCACACCCCAGACAATCTCAGGAACACCCCAGACACTCCCTAGTGCCACATCTGACACCCCAGGCACACCTCTGACACTCCCGAAACATCCCAGACACTCCCAGGTACACCACTGACACCCCAGGCACACCTCTGACAATCAGGCACACCACCACCCTCAGGCCACCCTTGACACTCCTAGCACACCTCAGACACCCAGGCACACCTTGACACTCCCCAGGCACACCTGAGACACTCCCAAGCACACCTCTGACACCCCAGGTACACACCTCTGACACCCCAGGCACACCAGTGACGCCCAGGCACAAACAATGACACTCCCAGGCACCACCGAACCCCTGGCACATCCTGACACTGCACACCAGACACCCCAGGCACACCTCCGACACTCCCCAGGCACACCCCTGACACCCCAGGCACACCCCAGACACTCCCCAGGCACACCTCAGACACTCCCCAGGCACACACCTCAGACACTACCAAGGTGCACCCCCTGACACCGCCAGGCACACTCTGCACACTGCCAGGAACACCAGACACTGCAGAGGCACAGTTCAGACAACCCCAGGAACACCCAGACACTCCCTAGGCACACCTCACCCCAGGCACACACACACACTCCCCAGGCACACCCCAGACACCTCCAGGCACACCTTTGACACCCCCAGGTACACATCATACACCTCAGGCACACCCCAACAGCCCCAGGCACACCTCAGACACCTCCAGGTACACCTTGACACCCCAGGCACACACATCATACACCCCCAGGCACACCTCAGACACTCCCCAGGCACAAGACACTGCCAGGAACACCTCAGACACTGCGAGGCACAGTTCACAACTTCAGGAACACCTCAGACACTCCTAGGCACACCTCTGACACCCCAGGCACACCCCTTGAAACCCCAGGCACCCTCTGACACTCCCCAGGCACACCCCTGACACTCCCAGGCACACCCTCAGACACCCAGGCACACCCTGACACTCCCAGGTAAACCACTGACACTTAGTACACTCTGGCACTCCAGGCACCCCCTGACACTCCCAGGTACAACTCTGACACCACCAGGCACACCAGACACTCCCAGCTTCACCTCTGACACTGTTAGGTATACCGCTGACACTCCCAGGTACACCCCTGACACTCCCAGGTACTCCAACGACACCCCTGGCACATCTTTGACACCCCAGGCACACCTCAGACACTCCCAGGCACACCTCCGACACCCCAGGCACACCCCTGACACCCAGCACACCTTGACACTCCCAGGCACACCCCACACCCCAGGCACACCCCAGACACCTCCAGGCAACCTCACATACCCCAGGCACACCCTCTGACACCCCAGGCACACCACTGACACTCCCAGGCCTCTGGCACTCAGAGGCACACCTCTGACACCCCAGGCACACCTGTGACACTCCCAGACACACCTCTGACACTCTGGCACACCTCAGACACTCCCAGGCACACCACTGACACTCCCAGGACACCTCTGACACCTCCAGGCACTCCACTGACACCCCTGGTCACATCTCTGACACCCCAGGTGCCAGACACCCACAGGCACACCTCCGACACCCCAGGCACACCCCTGACACTCCCAGGCACACCTCTGACTCTCCCAGGCACACCTCACACCCCAGGCACACCCGACACTCCAGGAACACCTACCCCAGGCACACCACCGACACTCCCAGGCACACCCCTGACACTCTCAGGCACACCTCTGACACCTCCAGCACACATCTGACACCCCAGCCACACCTCCCACACACCCCAGGCACACCTCCCCGGCACTCCCAGATGCACTCCCTGACACCCCACAGGCACACCCAGACACTCCCAGGCACACCCCAGATGACTCCCAGGCACCTCCTCAAACACCCCCAGGTACCCCCCAGACACTGCCAGAACACTTCAGACACTCGCGAGGCAAGTTCAGACAATTCAGGAACACCCAGACACTCCTAGGACACACCTCTGACACCCCAGGCACACTTTGAAACTCCCAGGCACACCTCTGACACCCCTGCACCACTCCCAGACACTCCCAGGTACACCGCTGACACTCCAACGTACACACCCTGACACTCCCAGGCACACCTCTGACACTCCCTGGTACTCCTCTGACTCTCCCAGCAGGAAACCTCAGACACCCCCAGGCACACTACTGACACTCCCAGGTGCACACCTCCAACACTCCCCAGCACACCACACGACACCCCAGGTACACCTTGACACCCCAGGCACACCCCTCAGACACTTCCCAGGCACACCTTGACACTCCCAGGCACACATCATACACCCCAGGCACACCCCAGACACCCCAGGCACACCCCTGACACTCCCCAGGCACACCACTGACACTCCCAGGCACACCTCTGCACCCCAGGGCACACATCTGACACTCCCAGGCACAACTCTGACACCCCAGGCACACCCCAGACACCCCAGGCACACCTCTGACACCTAGGCATACCTGACAATCCCAGGTACACCCCTGACACCCCAGGCACACCTCTGACACACTCCCAGGCACACACCTGACCTCACAGGTACACCTCAGACACCCTCTAGCACACCCTGACACCCCCCGTGCAAACCACTGACACTCCAGGCACACCTTGACACCCAGGCACACCCCACACCACAGGCACACCTCTGACACTCCCAGGCACACCTGCTGACACTCCAGCACACCCAGACACTCCCAAGTACACCTCTGAAAGTCCCAGGACACCCTGACACTCCCAGGCACACCACTGACGCCCCAGGCACACCTCAGACACCCCAGGCAACATTCGACACCCAGGTACACCCCTGACACTCCCAGGCACACCCCTGACTCTCCCAGGCACACCTCCCGACACCCCAGGCACACCTCCGCCCCAGAACACCCCTGACACTCCCAGGTACACCACTGACACCCAGGTACACCACCCCTGACACCTCAGGCACACCTCTGACACCCCCAGGCACAACCCTGACACCCCAGCCACACCTCCGACACCCCAGGCACACCTCCGGCACCCCCAGATGCACCTCTGACTCCCCAGGCACCCCCAGACACTCCCAGCCACACCTCTGACACCTCGCAGGCATACATCTGACACCCAGCACACCACTGGACACCCCAGGCACACCGCTGACACTGCAAGATACACCCCAGACACTCCCAGGTACACCTCCACACTCCCAGACACACCCCACACAGGCACACCACTGACACCCCGGTTACACCTCAGACACCCAGGCACACCCCAGACACACCCTAGGCACACCTCAAACACTCCCAGGACACCTCAGACACCCCAGGCACACCACACCACCAGGAGCACCTCTGACACGCCAGGCACACCTCAGACACTACCAGGAACACCAGACACTGCCAGGCACACCAGACACAATCCCAGGAACACCCAGACACTCCCAGGCACACCTCTGACACCCCCAGGCACACCTCTGACACTCCCAGAACATTCCCCAGACACCCCAGGCACACCACTGACACCCCAGGCACACCCCTGACAACTCTGACACCAATGGCCAGGCACACCTGACACCCCAACACCCAGACACTCAGGAACCCCTGACACCCCAGGCACACCCATACACCCCCAGGCACACCCCAGACACTCCAGGCACACCCCTACACACCCCAGGCACACCTCTGACACTCCCAGGTACACCACTGACACTCCCAGGCACACACCCCTGGCACCCCCAGGCACACATCTGACACTCCCCAGGCACACCTCTGACACTCCCCAGGCACACCTTGACACTCCCTGGCACACCTGAGATACTCCCGGCACACCTCTGACACCCCAGGCACACCTCTGACACTCCCCAGGCACACCAGTGACGCTCCCAGGAACACCAATGACACCCCAGGCACCACCACTGACACCCCTGGCACATCTCTGACACTCCGGCACACCTCAGACTCCAGGCACACCCGACACTCCAGGCACACCCCTGACACCTCCCAGGCACACACCAGACACTCCCCAGGCACACCTCAGACACCCCAGGCACACCCCAGACACCCCAGGCACACCAGACACCACCAGGTGCACTCCCTGACACTGCCAGGAACACCTCAGACACTGCGAGGCACAGTTCAGACAATCCAGGAACACCTCAGACACTCTGCAGCACACCTCTGACACTCCCAGCACCCTTGAAACCCCATGCACACCCTGACACTCCCAGGCACACCCCCTGACACTCAGGCACACCCCACACCCCAGGCACACCCTGACACTCCCCAGGTAAACCACTGACACTCCAAGGCACACCTCTGGCAATTCCCAAGCACACCCCTGACACTCCCAGGCACAACCCCACACCACCAGGCACACCTCAGACACCCCAGCCACACCCTGGACACTGCTAGTGCCACCACGACACCTCCAGGCACACTTTGACACCCCCAGGCACACCCCACACACCCCAGGCACACCCTCAGACACTTCCAGGCAGACCTCAGATACCCCAGGCACACCCCTGACACCCAGGCACACCACTGACACCCCGGCACACCTCTGGCACCTCACAGGCACACCTCTGACACCCCAGGCACACCTGACACCCCAGCACATCTCTGACACCCCTGCACCTCAGACACTCCACACTCTCTGACACCCAGCAGACACCTCACACCCCCAGGCACACCACGACGCTCCCAGGTACACCACATGACACTCCCAGGCACTCCACTGACACTCCCTGGTACACTTGACACTCCGTTAACCCTCAGACACCCCCAGGCACACCCGACACACCCCAGGCACACCCCTGACACCCCCAGGGCACACCTCTGACTCTCCCAGGCACACCTCCACACCCCAGGCACACCACTGACACCCCAGGCACACCTCTGCAACTCCACAGGCACACACACTCCCAGGCACCTGTGACACTTCCAGGAACACCTCTGACACCCCAGGCCACACCGACACTCCAGGCACACCTGACACTCTCAGGTACACCTCTGACACCCCCAGGCACACCCCTGACACTCCCCAGCCACACCTCCATGACACCCCAGGCACACCTCCTGGCACTCCCCAGATGCACCTCTGACACCCCAGGCACACCTCAGACACTCCCAGCTACAACTCTGATACTCCCCAGTACATCTGACACCCCCAAGTACACCATATGACACTCCCAGGTACAACCGCTGACACTGCCAGATACACCCAGACACTTCCAGGCACACCTCCGATACTCCCAGGCACACTCGACACTCTCAGGCACACCACAGACACTCCCAGAACACCTGACACCCCAGGCATCCCCTGACACCTGGCACACCCCACACTCCCAGGCACACCTCAGACACTCCCAGGCACACCACCTCAGACACTCACCAGGTGCACCTCTGACACTGCCAGTACACCCCAGACACTGCCAGGAACACCCCAGACACTGCGAGGTACAGTTCAGACAATCTCAGGAAACTCCTCAGACACTCCTAGGCACACCCTGACACTCCCCAGGCACACCTTGAAACTCCCCAGGTACACCTCTGACACCCCAGGTACACCCCTGACACTCAGGCCACCCCAGACACTCTCACGACACACCTCTGACACTCCCAGGCACACCTCTGACACTCCTCTGGTACCCTCTAACTTCCCAGGAACACCTCAGACACTCCCAGGTACACCACTGACACTCCCAGGTACACCTCTAACACTCCAGGTACACCAATGACACCCCTCAGGTACACCTCTGACACCCCAGAGGCACCCCAGACACTCCAGGCACACCTTGACACCCCTGTGGCACACACTCAGACACCCCAGGCACACCCCAGACACCCCAGGCACACCCCTGACACCCCAGGCACACCACTGACACTCCCAGGCACACCTCTGGCACCTGCTGCACACCACACCGAGGCACACTCTACACTCGGCACACCCCAGACACTCCCCAGGCACACTCTGACACTCTAGGCATACCGCTGACACTCCCCAGGCACACCCCTGACACTCCCAGGCACACCTCTGACACCTCTGTAGACACCTGACACTCCCAGGCACCTCAGACACTCCCCAGGACAACCTCTGACACCTCCCAGGCAAACCACTGACACTTCCAGGCACACCTTGACACCCGTGGCACACCCCACACTCACAGGCACACCTTAACACCCAGGCACACCTCCAGACACTCCCGGCACACTGACACCCCTGGTACACCCCAGACACTCCCACACCTCTGACAGTCCCAGGACACCCCACACCCCAGGCACACCACTGACGCCCCAGGCACACCAATGCACATCCCAGGCACTCCACTGACACTCTGGTACATCTCTGACACCCCAGGCACACTCAGACACCCCCAGGTACACCTCCACCCCCAGGCACACCCCGACACCCCAGGCACACCTCCGACACCCCAGGCACACCTGACACCCCAGGCACACTCCGCACCCCAGGAACACCTCTGACACTCCCCAGGCACACCACACGACACTCCAGGCACACCCCCTGACACTCTCAGGCACACCTTGACACCCCCAGGCACCTCTGACACCCCAGCCACACCCCCGACACCCCAGGCACACCTTCCGGCACTCCCAGATGCACCCTGACACTGCACCAGACACTCCAGCCACACCTATACCCCATACATCTGACACTCCCCAAGTGCCACCACTGACACCCCAGGCACACCGCTGACACTGCCAGATACACCCCAGACACCCCAGGCACACCTCCGATACCGGTACACCTCCGACACCTCTGGCACACCACTGACACCCCAGGTCAACCACCAGACACCCCAGGCACACCCTCAGACACCCTAGGCACACCTCAAACACTCCCCAGGCACACCTCAGACCTGGCACACCGCAGACACCACCAGGTGCACCTCTGACACTGCCAGGCACACCCCAGACACCACCAGGAACACCTCAGACACTGCCAGGCACACCTCAGACAATCTCAGAACACCCCAGACACCCCTAGGCACACCTCTGACACTCCCAGGTACACCTGACACCCCAGAACATCCCAGACACTCCCCAGGCACACCACTGACACCCCAGGCACACCCCTGACACCCCAGGTACACCAACGACACCCCCAGGCACACCCTTGACACCCCAGGGTACACCCCTAGACACCTCCAGGCACTCCCTGACACCCCAGGCACACCCCAACACCCCAGGTACACCCCAGACACTTCCAGCACACCCCAGACACCCCAGGTACACCCCCTGACACCCCAGGCACACCACTGACACCCCAGGCACACCTCTGCACCCCATGCACATCTGACACCCCAGGCCACCCTGACACTCCCAGGCACACCTCTGACACTCCCTGGTACAACTGAGATACTCCCAGGCACACCTCTGACACTCCCCAGGCACACCTCTGACACTCCCAGGTACACCAGTGACGCCCCACACCAATTACACCCCAGGCACACCTCAGACACCCCAGGCACACCTGACACTCCCAGGTACACCCCCCACACTCTCAGGCACACTCAGACACCCCAGGCACACCTCAGACACCCTCAGGTACACCTCAGACACCCCAGGCACACCTCAGACACTACCAGGCACCCCTGACACTGCCAGGCACACCCCAGACACTGCCAGGAACACCTCCAGACACTGCGAGGTACAGTTCAGACAATCTCAGGAACACCCCAGACACTCCCTAGGCACACCTCTGACACTCAGGTGGCACACCTTGAAACCCCAGGTACACCTCTGACACTCCCAGGCACACCCCTGACACCCCCAGGCACACCTCAGACACCCCAGGCACACCTCTGACACCCCAGGCAACCACTGACACTCCCCAGGCACACCTCTGGCACTCCCAGGTACACCTCTGACACTCCCAGGTACAACTCTGACACTCACCAGGCACACCCAGCACACTCCCCAGCTTCACTCTCTGACACTGTTAGGCATAGCCTGACACTCCAGGCACACCCCTGACACTCCAGGTACTCCACCGACACCCCTGGCACATCTCTGACACCCCAGGTACACCCTCAGACACCCCAGGCACACCTCCGACACCCCAGGCACACCCCTGACACTTCCAGGCACACTTTGACACCCAGGCACACCTCATACACCCCAGGCACACCTCAGACACTTCCAGGCAGACCTCATATACCCCAGGCACACCTCTGACACCCCAGGCACACCACTGACACTCCAGGCACACCTCTGGCACCAGAGGCACACCTCTGACACTCCCCAGGCACACCTGTGACACTCCCAGACACACTCTGACACCCCTGGCACACCCCAGACACTCCCAGGCACACCACTGACACTCCCAGGGACACCTCTGACACTCCCCAGGCACCCACTGACACTCACACCTGCACACCTCAGACACCCCCAGGTACACCTGACACTCCCAGGTACACCCCCGACACCCCAGGTACACTCTGACTCTCCCAGGCACCCCCTGACACCCCAGGTACACCTCCGACACTCCCAGGAACACCTCTGACACCAGGTACACCACCGACACCCAGGTACACCCCTGACACTCTCAGGCACACCTCTGACACCCCCAGGTACACATCTGACACTCCCAGCCACACCTCCGACACTCCCAGGCACACCCTCCGGCACCCCAGATGCACCTCTGACACTCAGGTCACACCCCAGACACCCCAGGCACACCCCAGACACCCCCAGGCACACCCCAGACACTCCCAGGTACACCCCTGCACTGCCAGGAACACCTCAGACACTGCAGGTACAGTTCAGACAATCTTGAACACCCCAGACACCCTAGGCACACCTCTGACACCCCAGGTACACCTTGAAACCCCAGGCACACCTCTGACACCTGCACACCCTCAGACACCCCAGGCACACCGCTGACACTCTCACCCACACACCCCTGACACTCCCAGGTACACCTCCTGACACTCCCTGGTACTCCTCTGACTCTCCCCAGAACACCAGACACTCCCAGGTACACCGACACTCCCAGGTACACCTCCAACACTCCCAGGTACACCACATGACACCCCATGCACACCTTGACACCCCAGGTACACCTCAGACACTTCCAGGTACACCTCACACCCCAGGCACACATCACACACCCCACACCCTCAGACACTCCCAGGCACACCTCTGACACTCCCAGGCACACCACTGACATACCCCAGGTACACCTCTGGCACCCAGGTACACATCTGACACTCCCAGGCCAACCTGACACTCCCAGGTACACCTCAGACACCCCAGGTACACCTCTGACACTCTTAGGTATACCGTTGACAATCCCAGGTACACCTGACTCCCAGGTACACCTCTGACACTCCCAGGTACACACCTGACTCTCAGGTACACCTCAGACACTCCCAGGTACACCTCTGACACTCCAGGTAAACCACCTGACACTTCCAGGTAAAACATTGACACTCCCAGGTACACCTCATACACTCCACAGGTACACCTCTGACACTCCAGGTACACCTGTGACACTCCCAGGCACACCTCAGACACTCCCAAGTACACCTCTGAAAGTCCCAGGGACACCTCTGACACTCCCAGGTACACCACTGACGCTCCCAGGTACACCTCAGACACCCCCAGGTACACTCACACTCCCAGGTACACACCCCTGACACTCCCAGGTACACCTCTGCTCTCCCAGGTACCTCCGACACTCCCAGGCACACCTCCGACACTCCCAGGAACACCTCTGACACTCCCAGGCCTACAAACACTCCCAGGTACACCCTGACACTCTCAGGTACACCTCTGACCCTCCCCAACACTCCAGCCACCTCCCAGCTTACTCCCAGGTACCTCCGCCACTCCCAGATGCACCTCTGACACTCCCAGGTACACCTCAGACACTCCCAGCTACACCTCTGATACTCCAGGTATACATCTGACCTCCAAAGTACACCACTGACACTCCAGGTACCGCTGACACTGCAAGATACCTCAGACACTCCAGGTACACCTCCGATACTCCCAGGCACACCTCCGACACTCTCAGGTACACCACCTGACACTCCCAGGTTACACCTCAGACACTCCCAGGTACACCTCAGACACTCCCTGAGTACACCTCAAACACTCCCAGGTACACCTCAGACACTCCCAGGTACACCTCAGACACTACCAGGTGCACCTCTGACACTGCCAGGTACACCTCAGACACTACCAGGAACACCTCAGACACTGCCAGGTACACCTCAGACAATCTCAGGAACACCTCAGACACTCCTAGGTACACCTCTGACACTCCCAGGTACACCTCTGACACTCCCAGGAACACCTCAGACACTCCCAGGTACACCACTGACACTCCCAGGTACACCTCTGACACTCCCAGGTACACCAATGACACCCTCAGGTACACCGACACTCCCAGGTACACCTCAGACACTTCCAGGTACACCTTTGACACTCCCAGGTACCTCATACACTCCCAGGTACACCTCAGACACTTCAGGTACACCTCAGACACTCCCAGGTACACCTCTGACACTCCCAGGTACACCACTGACACTCCCAGGTACACCTCTGGCACTCCCAGGTACACATCTGACACTCCCGGTACACCTCTGACACTCCAGGCACACCTCTGACCTCCCTGGTACACCTGAGATACTCCCAGGTACACCTCTGACACTCCCAGGTACCTCACACTCCCAGGTACACCAGTGACGCTCCCAGGAACACCAATGACACTCCCAGGTACTCC
The DNA here is from genome assembly GCF_018991925.1 of Homarus americanus. NCBI lineage: Eukaryota > Metazoa > Arthropoda > Malacostraca > Decapoda > Nephropidae > Homarus > Homarus americanus. Next base: position 12,904 of record NW_024752430.1, read on the forward strand.
ACTGACACTCCCTGGTACATCTCTGACACTCCCAGGTACACCTCAGACCTCCCAGGTACACCTCCGACACTCCCAGGTACACCCCTGACACTCCAGGTACCTCCAGACACTCCCAGGTACACCTCAGACACTCCCAGGTACACCTCAGACACTCCCAGGTACACCTCAGACACTACCAGGTGCACCTCTGACACTGCCGGGCACCTCAGACACTGCGAGGTACAGTTCAGAACAATCTCAGGAACACCTCAGACACTCCTAGGTACCTCTGACACTCCAGGTACCTCTTGAAACTCCCAGGTACACCTCTGACACTCCCAGGTACACCCTGACACTCCCAGGTACACCTCGACACTCCCAGGTACACCTCTGACACTCCAGGTAAACCACTGACACTCCAAGGTACACCTCTGGCACTCCCAGGTACACCTCTGACACTCCCAGGTACAACTCTGACACTAAGGTACACCTCAGACACTCCCAGCCACCTCTGACACTGTTGGGTATACCACTGACACTTCCAGGTACACTTTTGACACTCCAGGTGACACCTCCATACACTCCAGGTACACCTCAGACACTTCAGGGAGACCTCAGATACTCCCAGGTACACCTCTGACACTCCCAGGTACACCACCCCAGCACTCCCAGGTACACCTCTGGCACTCACAGGTACACCACTGACCTCCCAGGTACACCTGTGACACTCCCAGGCACCTCTGACACTCCCTGGTACACCTCAGACACTCCCAAGTATATCTCTGACACTCCCAGGGACACCTCTGACACTCCCAGGTACCACCCGACGCTCCCAGGTACACAATGACACTCCCAGGCACTCACTGACACTCCCTGGTACATCTCTGACACTCCCAGGTTAACCTCAGACACCCCCAGGTACACCTCCGACACTCCCAGGTACACCCCTAGACTCCCAGGTACACCTCTGACTCTCCCAGGTACACCTCCGACACTCCCAGGTACACCACTGACACTCCCAGGTACACCTCTGGCACTCCACAGGTACACCTCTGACACTCCCAGGTACACCTGTGACACTTCCAGGAACACCTCTGACACTCCCAGGTACACCACCGACACTCCCAGGTACACCCCTGACACTCCTCAGGTACCTCTGACACCCCAAGGTACCCTCTGACACTCCCAGCTACACCTCCGACACTCCCAGGTACACCTCCGGCACTCCAGATGCACCTCCTGACACTCCCAGGTACACCTCAGACACTCCAGCTACCTCTGATACTCCCAGGTATACATCTGACACTCCCAAGTACCACCCTGACCTCCCAGGTACACCGCTGACACTGCCAGATACACCTCAGACACTTCAGGTACACCTCGATACTCCCAGGTACACCTCCGACACTCTCAGGTACACCACAACCTCCCAGGTTACACCTCAGACACTCCCAGGTACACCTCAGACACTCCCTAGGTACACCTCAAACACTCCCAGGTACACCTCAAACACTCCCAGGTACACCTCCAGACACTCCAGGTGCACCTCTGACACTGCCAGGTACACCTCAGACACTACCAGGAACACCTCCAGACACTGCCAGGTACACCTCAGACAATCTCAGGAACACCTCAGACACTCCTAGGTACACCTCTGACACTCCCAGGTACACCTCCTGACACTCCAGGAACATCTCAGACACTCCCAGGTACACCACTGACACTCCAGGTACACCTCTGACACTCCAGGTACACCAATGACACCCCTCAGGTACACCTTTGACCTCCAGGTACACCTCAGACACCAGGTACACAGCGACCTCCCAGTACCTCATGCACTCACAGGTACACCTCTGACACTCCCAGGTACACCTGTGACACTCCCAAAGCACACCTCCTGACACTCCTGGTACCTCAAAACTCCCATTACCTCTGAAAGTCCCAGGGGACCTCCTGACTGCCCAGGTACACCTGACGCTCCAGGTACACCTCAGACACCCCCAGTACCTCGACACTCCCAGTACACCCCTGACACTCCCAGGCCTCCTGGCTCCTCCAGGTACACCTCCACACCCTCCCAGGTACACCTCCGACACTCCCAGGAACACCTCCTGACCTCCAGGTACCACCGACACTCCCAGGTACACCCCCTGACACTCTCAGGTACACCTCCCAACACCCCCAGGTACAACTCTGACCTCCCAGCTACACCTCGACACTCCCAGGTACACCTCCGGCACTCCCAGATGCACCTCCTGACCTCCCAGGTACACCTCAGACACTCCCAGCTACACCTCTGATACTCCCAGGTATACATCTGACACTCAAGTACACCACCAAACTACTCCCAGGTACACCCGCTGACACTGCAAAATACACCTCAGAAACTCTCCCAGGTACACCTCCGATACTCCCAGGTACACCTCCGACACTCCAGGCCCCACTGACCTCCCAGGTTACACCTCAGACACTCCCAGGTACACCTCCAGACACTCCTGGGTACACCTCAAACACTCCCAGGTACACCCCAGACACTCCCAGGTACCTCGAACACTACCAGGTGCACCTCCTGACACTGCCAGGTACCTCCAGACACTACCAGGCCCTCAGACACTGCCAGGTACCACCTCAGACAATCTCCAGGAACACCTCAGACACTCCCTAGGTACCACCTCCCCACCTCCCAGGTACACCTCCAGCCTCCCAGGAACATCTCAGACACTCCCAGGTACACCACTGACTCCCAGGTACACCTCTGACCTCCCAGGTACACCAATGACACCCTCAGGTTTGACACTCCCGTACACCTCAACACTTCCAGGTACCTTTGCTCCCAGGTACACCTCATACACTCCCAGGTACACCTCCAGACACTTCCAGGTGCACCTCAGACACTCCAGGTACACCTCTGACACTCCCAGGTACACCCCAGCACTCCCAGGTACACCTCTGGCACTCCCAGGTACACATCTGACACTCCCAGGTACACCTCTGACACTCCCAGGCACACCTCTGACCTCCTGAGTACCTGAGATACTCCCAGGTACACCTCTGACACTCCAGGTACACCTCTGACCTCCCAGGTACACCAGTGACGCTCCCAGGAACACCAATGACACTCCCAGGTACTCACTGACACTCCCAGGTACACCTCAGACACTCCCAGGTACACCTCCGACACTCCAGGTACACCCCTGACCTCCAGGTACACCTCAGACACTCCCAGGTACCTCAGACACTCCCAGGTACACCTCAGACACTCCCAGGTACACCTCAGACACCAAGGTGCACCTCTGACACTGCCAGGAACACCTCAGACACTGCGAGGTGCAGTTCAGACAATCCCAGGAACACCTCGACACTCCCTAGGTACCTCTGACCTCCCAGGTACACCTCAGAAACTCCAGGTACACCTCCTGGCACTCCCAGGTACACCCCTGAGCACTCCCAGGTACACCTCAGACACTCCAGTACACCTCTGACACTCCCAGGTAAACCACTGACACTCCAGGACACCTCTGGCACTCCCAGGTACACCTCTGACACTCCAGGTACAACTCCAAGCACTACCACAGACACTCCCAGCTACACCTCTGACACTGTTAAGTACCACTGACCTCCCAGGTACACCTGACACTCCCAGGTACACCTCTGACTCTCCCAGGTACATCTCCCAGGTACACCTCCGACACTCCCAGGAACACCTCCTGACCTCCCAGGTACCTACCGACACTCCCAGTTACACCCTGACACTCTCCAGGTGCACCTCTGACACCCCAGGTACCTCTAACATTCCCAGCTACACCTCAGACACTCCCAGGTACACCTCCGGCACTCCCAGATGCACCTCTGACACTCCCAGGTACACCTCAGACACTCCCAGGTACCTCAGACACTCCCAGGTACACCTCCAGACACTCCCAGGTACCTCGACACTACCAGGTGCCTCTGACACTGCCAGGTACACCTCCAGACACTGCCAGGAACACCTCCAGACACTGCGAGGTACAGTTCAGACAATCTCAGGGATACCTCAGACACTCCTAGGTACACCTCTGACCTCCCAGGTACACCTTTGAACTCCCAGGTACACCTCTGACACTCCCAGGTACACCTCAGGGCGCTCCCAGGTACACCACGCCCAACCTCTCACGTACACCCTGACCTCCCAGGTACCTCTGACACTCCTGGTGCTCCTCCCAGCTCTCCCAGAACACCTCAGGCGCTCCCAGGTGCCTGCAACTCCAGGTACACCTCTAACACTCCCAGGTACACCAATGACACCTCAGGTACACCTTTGACCTCCAGGCACACCTCAGACACTTCCCAGGTACCTTTGACACTCCCCAGACACATCATACACTCCCAGGTACACCTCAGACACTCCCAGGTACACCTCTGACACCCTCAGGTACACCTTTGACACTCACAGGTACACCTCAGACACTTCCAGGTACCTTTGACACTCCCAGGTACACATCATACCTCCCAGGTACACCTCAGACACTCCCATCACCTCTGACAATCCCAGGTAACTCTGACACTCCAGGTACCTCGGACACTCCCAGGTACACCTCTGACACTCTTAGGTATGCCGTTGACAATCCATCTGACACTCCCAGGTACACCTCTGACACTCCAGGTACACACCTGACACTCCCAGGTACCTCAAACACTCCCAGGTACCTCTGACCTCCCAGGAAAACCACCCAACACTTCCAGGTACACCTTTGACCTCCCAGGTACCCCTCATGCACTCACAGGTACCTCTGACCTCCCAGTTACACCTGTGACACTCCCAGGCACACCTCTGACACTCCTTGGTACACCTCAGACACTCCCAAGTACACTCTGACAGTCCCAGGGACACCTCTGACTCCCAGGTACACCACCCCACGCTCCCAGGTACACAGCAAACACTCCAGCACTCCATTGACCTCCCTGGTACATCTCTGACCTCCCAGGTAGACCTCAGACACCCCAGGTACACCTCCGACACTCCCAGGTACCCTGACACTCCCAGGTACACCTCTGACTCTCCCAGGTACACCTCCGACCTCCCAGGTACCTCCGACACTCCAGAATACCTCTGACCTCCCAGGTACACCACCCTCCCAGGTACACCTGACACTCTCAGGTACACCTCCTGGCCCCCATTCACCTCCTGACCTCCCAGCTACACCTCCACACTCCCAGGTACCTCGGCACTCCCAGATGCCTCTTTCACTCCCAGGTACACCTCAGACACTCCCAGCTACACCTCCTGACAGTCCCAGGGCACCTCTGACACTCCCAGGTACACCACCTGACGCTCCCAGGTACACAATGACCTCCCAGGCCTCCACTGCACACTCCCTGGTACATCTCTGACCTCCCAGTCAACCTCAGACACCCCAGGTACACCTCCGACCTCCCAGGTACACCTGACCTCCCAGGATGCCTCTGACTCTCCCAGGTACACCTCCGACACTCCCAGGTACACCTCCAGCACTCCCAGGAATACCTCCTGACACTCCCAAGTACACCACCGACACTCCCAGGTACACCCCTGACACTCTCCAGGTACACCTCCTACACCCCAGGTACCCTCTGACACTCCCAGCTACCTCCGCTCCAGGTCACCTCCGGCACTCCCAGATGCACCTCTTTCCTCCCAGGATACCTCAGACACTCCCAGCCCTCTGATACTCCCAGGTAGCATCTGACACTCCATTGCACCACCCAACACTCCCAGGTACCGCTGACACTGCCAGATACACCTCAGACCTCCCAGGTGCACCTCCCGATGACTCCCAGGTCACCTCCGACACTCTCAGGTACAACCCTGACACTCCCAGGTTACACCTCAGACACTCCCAGGTACCTCAGACACTCCTAGGTACCACCTCAAACACTCCCAGGTACCTCAGACACTCCCAGGTACACCTCAGACACTAGGTGCACCTCTACACTGCCAGGTACACCTCAGACACTACCAGAACACCTCCAGACACTGCCAGGTACACTTCAGACAATCTCACAGGAACACCTCAAACACTCCTAGGTACACCTCTGACACTCCCAGGTACACCTCTGACCTCCCAGGAACATCTCAGACACTCCCATCACTACAGCCTCCCAGGTACACCTCTGACACTCCCCAGGTACACCAATGACACCCTCAGGTACACCTTTGACCTCCCAGGTACCTCAGACACTTCCAGGTACACCTTTGACACTCAGGTACACCTCATACACTCCCAGGTACACCTCAGACACTTCCAGGAACACCTCGAACCTCCCAGGTACACCTCTGACCTCCCAGGTACACCACTGACACTCCCAGGTCACCTCTGGCACTCCCAGGTGCCACATCCTGACACTCCCAGGGTGCACCTCTGACACTCCCAGGCACACCTCCTGACACTCCTGGTGCACCTGAGATACTCCCAGGTGACACCTCCTGACACTCCCAGGTCACCTCTGACCTCCCAGGTACACCTCGGCACTCCCAGGTACACCAGTGACGGCTCCCACACCAACCTCCCAGGTACTCCACTGACCTCCCTGGTACATCTCTGACCTCCCAGGTACCTCAGACACTCCCAGGTACCTCCGACACTCCCAGGTACACCCCAGCACTCCCAGGTACACCTCAGACCTCCCAGGTACACCTCCAGACACTCCCAGGTGCCTCAGACACTCCCAGGTGCACCTCAGACACTACCAGGTGCACCTCTGACACTGCCAGGAACACCTCAGACACTGGGGTACAGTTCAGACAATCTCAGGAACACCTCAGACACTCCTGGGTACACCTCTGGCCTCCCAGGTACACCTTTGAAACTCCCAGGTACACCTCTGACACTCCCAGGTGCACCCTGACACTCCCAGGTGACACCCCTGACACTCCCAGGTACCTCTGACACTCAGGTAACCACCTGACACTCAAGGGTACACCTCTGGCACTCCCAGGTACCTCTGACCTCCCAGGTACAACTCTGACACTACCATTGCACATCAGACACTCCCAGCTACACCTCTGACACTGTTAGGTATACCGCACACTCTCCAGGTGCACCTCAACCTCCCAGGTACACCTCTGACCTCCCAGGTACCTTCTCAACACTCCCAGGTACCTCTGACACTCCCAGGTACACCACTGACGCTCCCAGGTACACCAATGACACTTCAGGTAATCCTGACACTCCTGGTACATCTCTGACACTCCCAGGTACCTCAGACACTCCAGGTACACCTCAGACACTCCTAGGTCACACCTCAAGCACTCCCAGGTACCTCAGACACTCCCAGGTACACCTCAGACACTACCAGGTGCATCTCTGACACTGCCAGGTACACCTCAGACCTGAGAACCTCAGACACTGCCAGGTACACCTCAGACAATCTCAGGAACACCTCAGACACTCCTAGGTACACCTCCTGACACTCCCAGGTACACCTCTGACACTCCCAGGAACATCTCAGACACTCCCAGGTACACCACACTAGCCTCCAGGTACAAACAATACGCTTCTAG
>NW_024752431.1:0-6645 GCF_018991925.1 Homarus americanus
TATTTAAATTCTGGGAGATATGACGTTAAATAAATACACCGCCCATCGCATTTTCGGTATTATCGCAACCTGAACAATGAAAAGGAGAACAAATATCCAGCAGCAAAACATAAGTTGCGGTGTTGTGCTAATTGATTACTCTGTTTTCCTCTTGGCTGTTATTTGATGACGTTACCTCTTGTTCCACCAATCACAGTTAAGTAAGAGATTACTGGAAGAATGCAATGTATATGACACCACTATCCATTGTTTTGGGGCGCCGCCTCCCCTAGGAGTACCCATTGTGAACCACAGGTCTTGGCAGGGTCCCTGGGTGCAGTGGCGCCCCATAAAGAGGCCTCGGGGGATCCACCACCTCTGGAAGGGCCCCTGAAGGCGCCACCGCCGCTGGCAGGGCCTCTGGGAGGGCCTCTGGGAACACCACGGTCCCTAGGAACGTACCTGGAGACGCCCCTGCCTTTGGAAAAACTCCGGGGGTCACCACTGTCCCTGTGAGGGCCCCTCGGGTCGCCAGCGCCCCTAGCAGGGCCCATGGGAGCGCCGCCGTGTCTGTGAGGGTCCCTAGGAGCGTTGCCGCCCCTGAGAGGCCCATGGAAACTCGGCAGTTTCTGGAGGAGCCCCTGAGAACGTCGTCTTCCCCGAGAAAGCCCCTAGGATTGTCGTTGTCCCTAAGAGGGTTCCTGATGGATCCAGCGCCCCTGGTGGATCAGGGGCCCCTGAGAGGTCCCCTGGGAGCACCGCCGACCCTGAGAGGGCCCTGGGAGCGCCTTCATGCCTGGCATGGCCAAGTGACCCTCACAGGGATAACGTCGATCCCAGGGTCCCTTACAGGGACGAAAGCGCCTTCAGGGGTGTTCCCAGGGACAGCGACGTCCCTAGGGTCTCACCCACAGCGGTGGCACCTTCAGGGGCCCTTCAGAGGTGGTGTCTCCCCCAGGATACCTCTTTGGGGCGCCACTGCCCAAAATTACCCTGCCAGGGGCTGCAGCGCCCCTATGGGCCCTCCTATGGCCGGCGGCGCTGCTATGGGCCCTGCTAGTGGCAGTGGGTGCCTTTCCAGGGGCGACAGGGTCTCTGCCAGGGGCGACGGCGCCCCCAGGGGCCCTTCCACAGGCGGCATCGCCGCAAAAACTTCGTAGTTTTGCAGTACATTTTGCATTCGTCCAGTAATCCCTTACTTAACTGTGATTGGTGGAGCAAGACATAACGTCATCAAATTACAGCCAATAGGAGAACAGAGCAATCAGTCAGCACAACACCCCAACTTATGCGTTGCTGTTGGATATTTAATTTTCAGCACTATTTAAATTCACCAGGAGATATGACGTTAAATAAATACACCGCCATCGCATTTTCAGTATTATACACTTAACCTATGAAATGAAAAGAGGAAAATAAATATCAACAGCAAAACATAAGTTGGGGTGTTGTGCTAGTGATTGTTCTTTTGCTGGTAGCTGTAATTTGATGACGTGCCATATTCACAATCACAGTTAACTAAAGAATTACTGGAAAAGAATGCAATATATATGACACCACTATCCATTGTTTTGGGGCGCCGCCTCCCCTAGGAGTACCCATTGTGAACCACAGGTCTTGGCAGGGTCCCTGGGTGCAGTGGCGCCCCATAAAGAGGCCTCGGGCCCTCCTACGGCCTGTGGCGCTGCTATGGGCACTGCTAGTGGCAGTGGGTGCCTTTCCAGGGGCGGCAGGGTCTCTGTCAGGGGCGACGGCGCCCCCAGGGGCCCTTCCACAGGCGGCATCGCCCCAAAAACTTCATAGTTTTGTACTATATCTTGCATTCGTCCAGGAATCACTTTACTTAACTGTGATTGGTGGAGCAAAATGTAACGTCATCAAATTACAGCCAATAGGAGAACAGAGCAATCAGTCAGCACAACACCCCAACTTATGCTTTGCTGTTGGATATTTAATTTCGTTTCACTATTTAAATTCTGGTAGATATGACGTTAAATAAATACACCGCCCATCGCATTTTCAGTATTATCGCAACCTGAAAAATGAAAATGAAAATAGATATCCGACAGCAAACCATAAGTTGGGGTGTTGTGCTAATTGATTGTTCATTTTTCCTCGTGGCTGTAATTTGATGACGTTACCATTTATTCCACCAATCAAAGTTAACTAAGAGATTACTGGAAGAATGCAATATATATGACACCACTATCCATTGTTTTGGGGCGCCTCCTCCCCTAGGAGGACCCATTGTGAACCACAGGCCTTGGCAGGGTCCCTGGGAGCAGTGGCGCCCAATAAAGACGTCTGGGAGGATCCACCACCTCTGCAAGGGCCCCTGAAGGCGCCACCGCCGCTGGCAGGGCCTCTGGGAGGGCCTCTGGGAATACCACGGTCCCTAGGAACGTACCTGGAGACGCCCCTGCCCCTGGAAAAACCCCGGGGGTCACCGCTGTCCCTGTGAGGGCCCCTCGGGTCGCCAGCGCCCCTAGCAGGGCCCATGAGAGTGCCGCCGTGTCTGTGAGGGTCCCTAGGAGCGTTGCCGCCCCTGAGAGGCCCATGGAAACTCGGCAGTTTCTGTAGGAGCCCCTGAGAACGCCGTCTTCCCTGAGAAAGCCCCTAGGATTGTCGTTATCCCTAAGAGGGTCCCTGGTTGATCCAGCGCCCCTGGTGGATCAGGCGCCCCTGACAGGTCCCCTGGGGGCACCGCCGACCCTGAGAGGGCCCTGGGGGCGCCTTAGTGACTGGCATGGCCAAGTGACCCTCACAGGGATAACGTCGATCCCAGGGTCCCTTACAGGGACGGAAGCGCCTTCAGGGGTGTTCCCAGGGGCGGCGATGTCCCCAGGGGCTCTCCCACAGCGGTGGCACCTTCAATGGGCCCTTAAGAGGTGGTGTCTCCCCCAGGATACCTCTTTGGGGCGCCACTGCCCACAATTACCCTACCAGGGGCTGCAGTGCCTTTATGGGCCCTCCTAGGGCCTGTGGCGCTGCTATGGGCACTGCTAGTGGCAGTGGGTGCCTTTCCAGGGGCGGCAGGGTCTCTGCCAGGGGCGACGGCGCCCCCAGGGGCCCTTGCACAGGCGGCATCGTCCCAAAAACTTCAGAGTTTTGTACTATATCTTGCATTCGTCCAGGAATCACTTTACTTATCTGTGATTGGTGGAGCAAAATGTAACGTCATCAAATTACAGCCAATAGGAGAACAGAGCAATCAGTCAGCACAACACCCCAACTTATGCGTTGCTGTTGGATATTTAATTTTTCGCTTCACTATTTAAATTCTGGGAGATATGACGTTAAATAAATACACCGCCCATCGCATTTTCAGTATTATCGCAACCTGAAAAATGAAAAGGAAAATAAATATCAACACCAAAACATAAGTTAAGGTGTTAATGCTAATATTATCTTTTGCTGGTAGTATAATTTGATAGCGATGCTGCTATTCCATAATCGCAGATTATTAAGAATGCTGATATCTCGACACCACTATCCGTATTTTTAGAGGCATACTCTAAAAGGTACCAATTGTGAACAGGTCAGCAGCAGAGGTCCTGGGTGCGGTGGCGAAATCAGGGATCCTGCATACTCTGGAAGGGCCCCTGAAGGCGCCACCGCCGCTGGCAGGGCCTCTGGGAGGGCCTCTGGGAACACCACGGTCCCTAGGAACGTACCTGGAGACGCCCCTGCCCCTGGAAAAACCCCGGGGGTCACCGCTGTCCCTGTGAGGGCCCCTAGGGTCGCCAGCGCCCCCTAGCAGGGCCCATGGGAGCGCCGCCGTGTCTGTGAGGGTCCCTAGGAGCGTTGCCGCCCCTGCGAGGCCCATGGAAACTCAGCAGTTTCTGGAGGAGCCCCTGAGAACGTCGTCTTCCCCGAGAAAGCCCCTAGGATTGTCGTTGTCCCTAAGAGGGTCCCTGGTGGATCCAGCGCCCCTGGTGGATCAGGCGCCCCTGACAGGTCCCCTGGGGGCACCGCCGACCCTGAGAGGGCCCTGGGAGCGCCTTCATGCCTGGCATGGCCAAGTGACCCTCACAGGGATAACGTCGATCCCAGGGTCCCTTACAGGGACGAAAGCACCTTCAGGGGTGTTCCCAGGGACAGCGACGTCCCTAGGGTCTCTACCACAGCGGTGGCACCTTCAGGGGCCCTTCAGAGGTGGTGTCTCCCCCAGGATACCTCTTTGGGGCGCCACTGCCCAAAATTACCCTGCCAGGGGCTGCAGCGCCCCTATGGGCCCTCCTATGGCCGGCGGCGCTGCTATGGGCCCTGCTAGTGGCAGTGGGTGCCTTTCCAGGGGCGACAGGGTCTCTGCCATTGGCGACGGCGCCCCCAGGGGCCCTTCCACAGGCGGCATCGCCCCAAAAACTTCGTAGTTTTGCAGTACATTTTGCATTCGTCCAGTAATCCCTTACTTAACTGTGATTGGTGGAGCAAGATATAACGTCATCAAATTACAGCCAATAGGAGAACAGAGCAATCAGTCAGCACAACACCCCAACTTATGCGTTGCTGTTGGATATTTAATTTTTCGCTTCACTATTTAAATTCTGGGAGATATGACGTTAATAAATACACCGCCCATCGCATTTTCAGTTTTATCGCAACCTGAAAAATGAAAAGGAAAATAAATATCCAACAGCAAAACATAAGTTGGGGTTTTGTGCTAATTGATTGCTCTTTTTTGCTAGTGGCTGTAATTTGATGACGTTACCACTTATTTCACCAATCACAGTTAACTAAGAGATTACTGGAAGAATGCAATATATATGACACCACTATCCATTGTTTTGGGGCGCCGCCTCCCCTAGGAGTACCCATTGTGAACCACAGGTCTTGGCAGGATCCCTGGGTGCAATGGCGCCCCATAAAGAGGCCTCGGGTGATCCAACGCCTCTGGAAGGGCCCCTGAAGGCGCCACCGCCGCTGTCAGGGCCTCTGGGAGGGCCTCTGGGAACACCACGGTCCCTAGGAACGTACCTGGAGACGCCCCCGTCCCTGGAAAAACCCCGGGGGTCACCGCTGTCACTGTGAGGGCCTCGGGTCGCCAGCGCCCCTAGCAGGGCCCATGGGGGCACCGCCGTGTCTGTGATGGTCCCTAGGAGCGTTGCCGCCCCTGAGAGGCCCATGGAAACTCGGCAGTTTCTGGAGGAGCCCCTGAGAACGTCGTCTTCCCTGAGAAAGCCCCTAGGATTGTCGTTATCCCTAAGAGGGTCCCTGGTGGATCCAGCGCCCCTGGTAGATCAGGCGCCCCTGACAGGTCCCCTGGGGGCACCGCCGACCCTGAGAGGGCCCTGGGGGCGCCTTAGTGACTGGCATGGCCAAGTGACCATCACAGGGATAACGTCGATCCCAGGGTCCCTTACAGGGACGGAAGCGCCTTCAGGGGTGTTCCCAGGGGCGGCGATGTCCCCAGGGGCTCTCCCACAGCGGTGGCACCTTCAGGGGCCCTTAAGAGGTGGGGTCTCCCCCAGGATACCTCTTTGGGGCGCCACTGCCCACAATTACCCTACCAGGGGCTGCAGTGCCTTTATGGGCCCTCCTAGGGCCTGTGGCGCTGCTATGGGTACTGCTAGTGGCAGTGGGTGCCTTTCCAGGGGCGGCAGGGTCTCTGCCAGGGGCGACGGCGCCCCCAGGGGCCCTTCCACAGACGGCATCGTCACAAAAACTTCATACTTTTGTACTATATCTTGCATTCGTCCAGGAATCACTTTACTTAACTGTGATTGGTGGAGCAAAATGTAACGTCATCAAATTACAGCCAATAGGAGAACAGAGCAATCAGTCAGCACAACACCCCAACTTATGCGTTGCTGTTGGATATTTAATTTTTCGCTTCACTATTTAAATTCTGGGAGATATGACGTTAAATAAATACACCGCCCATCGCATTTTCAGTATTATCGCAACCTGAAAAATGAAAAATAAATATCAACGACAGCTAGATGAGGTGTTGTGCTAAATGTTATATTTTTGCTAATTAACAGCAATTTATAATGCTACCTTTCTGTCACAGTTAACTAAAGTTACTGGAAGGGCTCTAATATATGTTACCACTATCCATTGTTTTGGGCGCCGCCTCCCTAAGTACCCATTGTGAAACCACAGGTCTTGGCAGGGTCCCTGGGTGCAGTGGCGCTCCATAAAGAGGCCTAGGGGGATCCACCGCCTCTGGAAGGGCCCCTGAAGGCGCCACCGCCGCTGGCAGGGCCTCTGGGAGGGCCTCTGGGAACACCACGGTCCCTAGGAACGTACCTGGAGACGCCCCTGCCCCTGGAAAAACCCCGGGGGTCACCGCTGTCCCTGTGAGGGCCCTTCGGGTCGCCAGCGCCCCTAGCAGGGCCCATGGGAGCGCCGCCGTGTCTGTGAGGGTCCCTAGGAGCGTTGCCGCCCCTGCGAGGCTCATGGAAACTCGGCAGTTTCTGGAGGAGCCCCTGAGAACGTCGTCTTCCCCGAGAAAGCCCCTAGGATTGTCGTTGTCCCTAAGAGGGTCCCTGATGGATCCAGCGCCCCTGGTGGATCAGGCGCCCCTGAGAGGTCCCCTGGGAGCACCGCCGACCCTGAGAGGGCCCTGGGAGCGCCTTCGTGCCTGGCATGGCCAAATGACCCTCACAGGGATAACGTCGATCCCAGGGTCCTTTACAGGGACGAAAGCGCCTTCAGGGGTGT
>NW_024752432.1:0-19634 GCF_018991925.1 Homarus americanus
CTGACGTCCTTATTTTCTTCACCCCAAAGGTGGCACAAGTTTGTCGGACCAATGCACTGCTAAAATTCCTTCCCTGGTCGGTCAACAGTCGCTCAGGTGCACCCACTGCCAGGAAGATCCGAATCACCAGGATCTTTGCAATCGTCGAGGCTTTCTGGTCTTTGGTGGGAAAGGCCCAAGTGTAACGACTGTATATGTCAACCATTATCAGGACATTCTCCAATCCTTGCCGCTTGTCCAGCAAGGTGAAATCTGCGGCCAGTGTCTCTAATGGTTTGGCCGCTTCAATCGTCCCTAAATGCAGTTGGGGTTTCGGCACTTCATCTTTTGCTACTCCACACCTCTCGCAGCTGGTTATGTAGTCTCGCACTGTTTCTCCCATGCCTGACCAGAAACCTCGCTCCTGCACCAGCGACAGGGTGCGATCTCGCCTCTGATGCCCAAACTCGTCGTGGCAGGCTCTAGTCAAAGCCTCCTGCAAGTTTGGAGATAACACTGGCACCTCCCTCCATAGATTCTTCCCTTCGGGTCTTCTATGCCAGACAACATCTTCTTTTACGATCAGGGATTTCCTAGCTCGGTACATCTTGCGGAAATCATCATTTTGGAGCTCTACCTGTACCTCATCCTCCGGCAGCTCTCCCACCAACCATCTTCGCAGTTTTGTCATATAGTCCATGCCTTCTTGCTCCTTACGCAGCCCATCCATCGTCCACAGTTCCTTCCTTCCTGCCCCGTTCTCCTCTAGTACATGCATCGCTGTATACTCTTCTTCACTATCTTCCTCCTGTTCCGCCGGGATTCTAGATAGAGTATCCGCCACAATGTTGTTCTTCCCCGGCTTGTACTCTATAGTAAAGTTAAACTGCTCGAGATCCGCATTCCACCTACTTTCCACGGCACCTAGTTTAGCTTTCTCGCGGTGACTGAGTGGGTTGTTATCTGTATAGACTGTGAAATGTTTCCCTGCCAAATAATCCCTGAATTTATCCACTACTGCCCATTTGAGTGCTAACATCTCTAACTTACGAGAACTATAGTTGTTCAAGTTACGTTCTGATTTCCTCAGGCCCCGACTCGCATAGCACACCGGATGCAACCTGCCATCCTTCCGCTGGGACAGCACCGCACCTAGCCCACGAAAACTTGCATCTGTTTCTAATATAAACTCCTGAGTGAAATCTGGGCAAGCCAACACTGGTGTCTGCGTCACCTTGTCTTTCAGTTTCTCAAAAGTCTGTTCCTGTTCCTCTCTCCATTCACTATCTACCCGATCCTTAGATTTCCCATGCATCAACGCATGCAGTGGAGCAGCTATTTGGGCAAACCCTTTAACAAATTTCCTATAAAATGATGTGAACCCTACAAAAGACTGCACATCTTTCACCGTCTGAGGGACTGGCCAATCTCTTACTACCCTAATCTTCTCAGGATCAGCTGTGATGCCTTCAGCTG
Source organism: Homarus americanus (assembly GCF_018991925.1). NCBI lineage: Eukaryota > Metazoa > Arthropoda > Malacostraca > Decapoda > Nephropidae > Homarus > Homarus americanus. Next base: position 1,456 of record NW_024752432.1, read on the forward strand.
ACACCTGATATCCTAAATAACTTACTTTTGAAGCCATTATTTCACACTTTTTAGGTTTAAATCTTAAGTTATTCTCCCTCATCCTGCAAAATAATTCCCTCAATCTGGCTATATGCTGATCTATTGTACTTGAAAACACCATCACATCATCAAGGTATACAAGCAACGAGGAGAAAATCTTATCCCCTAAAATCCGCTCCATGTATCTCTGAAAGGTTCCCGGACTATTTGACAATCCCATAGGCAGTCGCCTGTACTCAAAGTGCCCGAAGCTTGTGCTGAAGGCAGTCTTTGGACGGTCTGAAGGTTTCACTTCTATCTGGTGATATCCCGCCGCCAGATCAAACGTTGAGAAAAACTGGGCCCCCGTCAGAGATTCTAAAGTTTCATTTATCCTAGGCAGAGGAAACGCATCGCGTACCGTGACCTTATTTAAGTCACGATAGTCAATGCACAACCTCAACGTCCCGTCCTTTTTCCTCACTACTACAATGGCGGCAGAGTACGGACTCTCACTATGCTGAATTACTCCCTGATCTAACAGCTGGCTAATGTGCTGCTTCACCTCTGGTACCTGGTTTGGAGGGATCTTCCGATATGGCACCCTAACTGGCCTGTCTGTGGTCACTGGGATCTCATGCTGAACCCCAATAGCCTTTCCTATGGGCTGGCCCTCTCCTTCAAAAATATCACTAAACTCTTCTATTAAACACCTAACTGCACGCTCTAAATTTTACAGTGTGTCTCATTCATCCCAGTCACAGACGCTATCCTTCCACGGGTCACGGACAATTAATTTTGTTTAGGAGATTTAAGTGTTCTTGTAACCGGTCGGAATTTACTGGACTTGGGGTATATTAAAGATTATAAGATGGTAATGGCAGTGGAAGCGCCCCTTTGAGAAAAATCCCGAACCAGCACAAGAACACTTAAATCTACTAAACAAAATGAATTGTCCGTGACCCGTGGAAGGATAGCGTCTGTGACTGGGATGAATGAGACACACTGTAAAATTTAGACACTTATATTCCCTCCAACACTACAAACAAAATCAAATAATGGTACACCAATATGCGCACCTCTTAACTTGAACTTAAAACACTACTCTGGGGAATAAAAGTTATACACGATATAGAAATTATTAGAAACTCAGGCAACAATAAATTTGAAGTATTAAGAAATGTTGCTTGCACACATGAAACAGGCCTTAGGGCTTTCACAAAATAATATCAGTCACTTAGGAAATGGTATTAAAAAAATAGAAATTAAATACTCTACCATGAATAGGCCTTAAGGGCTTTCAACAAAATAATATCAGTCACTGAGGAAATGGTAATAAAAAATAAGAAATTAAATACTCTACAATGAATAGGCCTTAAGGGCTTTCAACAAAATAATATCAGTCACTGAGGAAATGGTAATAAAAAATAAAAAATTAAATACTCTACAATGAATAGGCCTTAAGGGCTTTCAACAAATTAATATCAGTCACTGAGGAAATGGTAATAAAAAATAAGAAATTAACCACTCTACAATGAATAGGCCTTAAGGGCTTTCAACAAAATTATATCACCCCAACAGCTGCACTCTTCCTAACCTAACTTAAACACTACTCTGGGGAACAAAGGTTATACCTGAGATCAGAATTATGAAGAAAAATTAGATGCATTAAAGGAATCAAATCACAGTATCACTCTGGTTCCACTTAATGACACAAACATTCAAAAAACAATACTATCAAAATTATTTAAGAAATATTAAACTACACACGTCAAGATAATATCAGTAACTGAGAAATGGTATTAACTACACCCAAATATATTCACTATTATTAATATGTTACTGGGTCCACCAATACTCGTGAACCATGCTCCACCCAACTCAACATACACCCGTAATAAGGGAGATAAAATGTTCCTCTAGGTATCTCCTAGAGTCCTAGACTCATGGTCTCAGTGTGTGACCATTAATTTACTCAGATAGCCTCAGTGTACTCCCAGTGCGTCCAAAAAGCGGAAGGGAGTGAGCCAATCAGACCTTGTACAGTTGAGAGAAGCTTTAGCTTCCCGTTAGCAAGAGGGTTTCACTAAGCTGCTCGAGACATGTGGTGTTGTGAGCCGAGGTAGAGGAGAGCTGCTGACCCAACGATCGTCCCGTCGTCAGCTGGGCATCCTGACGGCTAGATTCCCTCAAGCGATCCTTTGATACCCCTCTAAATAGTGACAAGCCTACACTGATCGGTCCAATGGCGACAATCGCCACCCTCAATCATCAACGGCAGTCAGTCTCTCGCAGTCAAACTCTCGCAGTCAAACTCCAGTCAAGTGGGTTCTGACGGAAACCCTGAAATGAACTCACTGTTAGCTCTAGTTTACTTTACCACTGCCCTATCTAGCCCTGTCTGAGATCGAATGAGACATACTTGTTATACTGCAATAGCGCAGCACAGGTGACTAGGCCACGTGACTATTTCTGTGACGGACGCGCAGGGACGTCTTGTATGTCTGAGTGCTCCCCGTGACTGAGGGAGAGCCAGCGTTGCGTCCTCTCAAGGCGTTAGCTTAGGCCTACGTGACATATTTTCCGCCTAACTAATAACTCCTTGGGACACCCGTAACATTATTCAGACTGATAAACGATCTATAATAATTTCAAATTCAATAATAGTCCCTTAACTTCATGAATCTCATCATTATTAATTCGGCAAATTACATTTAACATCACTTAGGCCTAGTTCCATATCTCTCTCGCTATGGGCGGGGAGCGCTCTCTTCCCTCAGACGACCTTGAACGCTCAGTATCGCTAATGGCGAGGCATTTGAAATTACTCTGAAATTTCTTTATATTACATATATATATATATATATATATATATATATATATATATATATATATATATATATATATATATATATATATATATATATATATATATATATAAATATATATATATATGTAGATGATGTTCTTTGTCTTTGGCCTAAAAACAGTGACCCATTGGAATTTTTAGACAAGCTTAATAATATTGTCCCCAGTATCACATTCAAAATTGAAAGAGAAATAAATGAATCCCTTCCATTTCTTGATATGCTTATCATGAGAAATGGCCAAAACTATAAATTTAAGGTATATAGAAAGCCCACACAGGTAGACAGTTTCATTCACTTTTTATCGAATCACCTTGAGTCTACCAAAATGTCAGTTTTTTCTGCTATGTTCCTACGATGTCTGCGTATTTGTGACTCTGAATTTATTGACGATGAATTTAAACACATTCGTTCTATTGCACAGAAACTTGGGTACCCTTCTGTGTTTGTTGATCGTTGCTTTAAAAGGGCTAAAAAATCCTTTCATTCCTCTCAAACCAGACAAGTTCCTACACTTAAGAATATTTTGACTCTGCCCTATCGTAATGAATTTGTCCCGTTAGTTCGGTCCCTCAAGCTTCTATATATTAATGTTGTTTTCAAGTATGACTCAACCATTACCAATATGTTAATAAGGAATAGCCCAAGTTTGAATGTAAATGGAAGTGTTTATTGTATTCCATGTAGCAAATGAAATTGTAATTATGTAGGTCAGACAGGAAAAACACTGCAGCTCAGAATCAAACAACATAAGCATAATATCAGAACTGCATCTGAAAGCAGTGCCTTGTTCGTTCATGTTAGGAATAATAATCACCCCATTGCTTGGGAAAAAAGCTTGGAAGTATTCAAATCATCTTGTGTCACAGAAAGACTTCTGGTTGAAGCTAGTTTGATTAAGGAATTAAAATCAATAAACCTTAGTGATGGTCAGTTCAAAACTGATAATATGTTACATAAATTTATTTGTCAGTGGCCCAAGGTTAAAACTGCTTTGAAAACCTTTGATCTTGATGTATGACAGTTATTTTGTGGGTCCCTTTTTTCTGACCTGACCTATCTAGTCACGTCACCACCCTTCTCTTAAGCTCCTCTACGGTTGTGTTGGTGTGGGGATTAGTGGATGTCATCATTATGACCTGACCTCATGTTTTTAGGTCACCCTGTATATTTAAGCCTCTCTCTGTCCATGTAATCTAGTTGCCTCTGAAGATGTCTTGAATAAAGACGAAAGCTAAGGTACTCCGTTGTTTCCATTTTCCCGTGTGATTTTATCAAGATTTATCTTATCCACGTTTTCATTGTGGATTTACATGAAATATATATATATATATACAATATATATATATATATATATATATATATATATATATATATATATATATATATATATATATATGCTGATAACCACAAGGAAAGAAGAAAACACGGAGTTCCCAAGCGCTTTCGTGTAATTCACATCTTCAGGGGTGAGTACAGACTAGAGAGAGTAATACAAATCAAGGTGTATATATACAGAGGAGGGTGAGACCAGGTCCACAATGGTCAGGTATTAGGTAATGACCCTACTAATCTTTAAATAGCACACAACGGTTGGTGGTCAGGTCAGATGGTCAAGTGACCCGGCCTTCTCACCTGATCACAAATCTTCTTAATTACAAAATTGTCCAGCTTGTACATGCCGTTACTCAAATTCATGTTGAATGCTTCGGTATGTTTAATAAGACTAGATTCTATGATGTTCCTACTGTCAATTGACTTACATGGTAATATTGAGGAGGCATTATCCCAGTCAACGCAATGCTTGTTATCCCTCAAATGAACAAACAGAGCATTGGATTCCATCATTAGCTCAGTTGGGTCAATCTCTTATAAACTATCTAAATGGTTAGTTTCTTTACTAAATCCCCTAGTTGGCAACATTTCTAACTCCAATATCAAGAATAATATGGATCTGGTTGATAAACTCAATAACTTACACATTAATCATGATTTTAAACTGGTCAGCTTTGATGTAACGTCACTCTTTACAAAGGTCCCAGTTGATGATTTACTAGAGTTCCTCATAGATTCCCTGGATAACATTTCACTGCCCGTCTCGAAAGACGACTTCATCGAACTCATCAAACTATGTATTAAGGATTGCAAATTCGAATTCAATGGGGAATATTATGCTCAAAAATTTGGTATGGCAATGGGTAATCCACTCTCACCTGTATTAAGCAACATATATATGGAATTCTTTGAAAAGAAACTATTAAGTAATATTTTACCACCCTCAGCAGTCTGGTTTAGATATATATATATATATATATATATATATATATATATATATATATATATATATATATATATATATATATATATATATATATATATATATATATATATCATGTAAATCCACAATGAAAACGTGGATAAGATAAATCTTGATAAAATCACATTTTCCCGTGTGATTTTATCAAGATATATATATATATATATATACACACCTGGTGTTAGTGCCATAGTAAATTAATACACATTACCTATTCAATTATGTCAATGCGGTATATTATTGGTATTTAGTATAACATGGTGGACCCTATCACGTTAATATAGAGCCGGTATTAACAATAGACTAGTTTAAAACCCCAGTTTCTGAACTAATCTTCCTCGGTACTCCCTGATTCCTCTCTCTTACCAACACGTTATTCGTTTTCTTCTATTTTCTTCTTCTTTTCTACTTACTTTCTTCTTTGTCTGTTCTTATTACAATTTATTCCTCTTCCTACACCACCACCACCACCAGTCCACCACCACACCTAGCACACCACCACCATCACCACACCTAACATCACCACCACCACAACTAGGACAAACCTGCAGACCAACGCCTCAGCCATACCTGTGGTTTAACAGACACTTGAAGTCTGCTCGAGTTGACAACAGAAATATGGAGACAACAACATAACACTGACAGGAAGACTTTCTTAACCGAGCGACTAGACAAACAAGGTACCTACGTGGTAAACAAGATCCGAATATATACACTGAACATTAAAACAAACAAGGTAAACAGTATTAGTCAAAGCAAGAGAAACTAGTAAGAAATAAATAACATATGCAAACAATTTCGACAAAATATTATAACATAGCACAAGAAACAAGTTAAACAAAGCACAAAATAAATTACTAGATAAAAATAGTAATAATAAAACAAGGTGTAAGGCAAACAAGACACACGTTAACAGGAAAATAAAACCACATATACAAGACAGGATGTAAACAAAAAGCGCATCAAACAGAGCAGGAGATCAAATGTGAACTATACAGGATATTAAGCAATAACTGAAAATGTAAATAAAATAAACAAGACAAAAGACAAATTACGAGTTAAACAAGAAACTCGCCAAACAAAGGCTGGGACAAACCAAAAAAACGACTGAAACAATACCTGAGATAAATAAGACACGAATTAAACAATGGCTGGGACAACCAAAACCCGAGTGAGGCTGTGGAGGCGGGCCGGGGAGGTAGGTGGTGGTGGTTCAGGTGTTATTAAGGTGCGACGTTAAGTGTCCCGTGAAGGATGTACGATGAATTACGACTACAGTACCACATCCTCCCCCACGGCGGCCTCCACCGTCACCCTGCAGTCCACCATGCACCTGCTGCTGCTGCACCTACAGGATCACCTCCCCCACAGTCCACCATCACCACCTGCTGCTGCACCTACAAGATCACCTCCCCCACAGTCCACCACCACCACCTGCTGCTACTGCACCTACAGGATCAACTCCCCCACAGTCCACTACCACCACCTGCTGCTGCACCTACAGGATTACCTCCCCCACAGTCCACCACCACCACCTGCTGCTGCACCTACAGGATCAACTCCCACACAGGCCGCCGCCACCACCACGTGCTGCTGCTGCTGCTGTTGTTGCTGCTGCTGCTGTTGTTGTTGTTCTTGCTGCTGCTGCACCTACAGGATCAACTCCCCCAAAGTCCACTACCACCACCTGCTGCTGCACCTACAGGATCACTTCCCCCATAGTCCACCATCACCACCTGCTGCCACTGCACCTACAGGATCACCTCCCCCACAGTCCACTACCACCACCTGCTGCCACTGCACCTAGAGCATCTACTCCCCCACAGTCCACTACCACCACCTGCTGCTGCTGCTATTGTTGCTCCTACAGCTGCTGCTGCTGCTGCTATTGTTGCAGACGCGGCTACTGCTGCAACTACAGGATCACCTCCCCCACAATCCACCATCACCACCTGCTGGCAATGCACCAACAGGATCAACTCCCCCACAGTCCACTACCACCACCTGCTGCTGCTGCTGTTGTTGCTGCTGCGGCTGCTGCTGCACCTACAGGATCAACTCCCCCACAGTCCACCATCACCACCTGCTGCCACTGCACCAACAAGATCACCTCACCCACAGTCCACTACCACCACCTACTGCTGCTCCACATACAAGATCACCTCCCCCACAGTCCACCATCACCACCTGCTGCTCCTGCACCCCACAGCCTCAACTCCCCACAGTCCACCACACCACCTGCTGCTGCTCCTGCTGCACCTACAGGATCAACTCCCCCACAGCCCACCACCACCCCCTGCTGCTGTTGCTGCACCTACAGGATCACCTCCCCGACACTTCACCATCACCACCACCTGCCACTGCACCTACAGGATCAACTACCCCACAGTCCACCATCACCACCTGCTGCTGCTGCACCTACAGAATCACCTTCCCCACAGTCCACCATCACCACAACCTGTTGCCACTGCACCTACAGGATCACCTCCCCCTCAGTCCACCATCACCACCTGCTGCCACTACACTTACAGGATCAACTCCCCCACAGTCCACCATCACCATATGAATCGGCTGCTTGTCCAATTAACCAGTCCGTTCACACATATTTATATTTGGGTTTTAAGTAACGAAACCCAAACGGTAGTTCCTTTTGTTTTATTATAAAAGGTTGTATATATAATTCCTGAGTGTATATCAACCGTAAGTCTCACTATCTAGGAGTGAATGAGAAAGGGACGGCGTTTATGTATGATAAACGTTTGGTCACGTCCTTTCGATATGAGTTGAGGTGAGCTACTGAAGCTTAGGGGCATCGCAGTGCGTGCATACAGAAATGCTGAGCTATGGGTCTCACCCTCTTGGGTAAGTTGCCCGCTCACGTGTCAATCTCATGTCTTACTCATAGACAGTGGAAAGTTACAGGGTGGTGAATCTGAATATAATATCAGATGTATTGACCCATTTATATAATACGTCCTGTTGATGAGACAGGGGCCTATTACATCGCTCGGTCACCTACCAGCCGAGCTCCGTGAGGCCTAAATAACTCACAGAGTACAGTACATCCTAGACAACCCTAACCATGTTATAAACAGATATGTAGACACTAAGTTGGGGAAATTACTGTAGGGGTATTCTCTACTACAGGGGACCTAGACTTTTGTGTCGTACGGGTTAGTATGTTATGAACAATGTTGAATTTGGATGATACTGCCCGGTAATAACAGAACAGGAACATTATTGCCAGAATTAACAGAATAGAGGGAATCGTAAGACTTGGTAGAGCAAATTCCCGTGACAGGTAAAATGGCAAGTTATTATTCAAATCAGCAAAATGTGTCTCGTTCAAGAAAGCTAACACTTTTAATTTCTCTGATAATATTTGAATATCCTTGATAGTGAAATTCATTACAGGAAGTGGAATTAAAGCAGACTTGAGTTTTCGATTTAACGCAAAATGCTGATGAGTAGGCAAGGTCCGTAATGTACTACAAGAGATTTCACAGTAATCAGGAGCCTTGTAATGCCCTTTCACAACTAGCTGCTTAACACCATTTTGGCATTTTAAAATTACAGTAGTGAGATTTGGAAAGAACAAATACTGCACATTGTGAAGGTGAGCGTGGAACACAGTCTTTAGACTAACTGGCCTATAACTGCATTGCGCTAACGCTGTGCTTACATTTGGTTGTATGACTGCCAATTCACATATACCCTCTGCAGCAGGAATAAATGCAAACATGTAGGCTGGACATACGTGTAGGTGTAGATAAGACGACTTACACCGTGACAGTACCTCAGAATCCTCTATTGATAACAATGAATATTCTTCATCTACTAAGAAAGTTCTTTAGGCCTATCTAGGGTATACAGTGTGTCGTTCACAAACCAGGGGAAGGGTTCTAAATGCCATGCATTAAACTCATGTTGCCCTCGCATAGGAATGTGGATCAGAATTGCATTGTGCGTGAGGGTTGACTCCAACAGTGGGTAATGATATTGAACCTCATTGTCATTGAAAATAGGAGTTAAATGATACCGCAACTTGGCTATTTTTAAAGCTTCAAGAAGCGTCTGCACAGGCACAAGCTTCGCGTCCACACGTCCTATCCCGGCATCTACAATGCTGTCTATTAGTTCATTTTTAGAGGTTACAATTTTATGAACTGAAATTTCAGCAGCATGCAAATATTCTGTGAAGTAAAGGAGCCATTCTAACGTCGGAATTGCTTTCTGTAACCTAGTAACAATCCTCGAAACTTGGGTAAACTCCATTATGATTGCATTAACCTTTGATTCTAGAGCAGTAATCGCGTGAAAGGTTTGAGAAATAACACGATTCTGTTGAGATACAGCTTGAACAACAACGTCCATGAAACTATTGTCGAATTCATCGAAGCTGTGCTGAGACCATGAAGAATGTCCAATGCTGATTGTAGTTGGCCGTCGACGTTTTCCATCTGACGCGAAAGTACGAGTTAACTTCTACTCGCAGAACGTAGTTTCATACAATAGTCATTTGGGACATTTTTGCTTCTGAACAGTCTGTAAGGATGTATCAATCACATTATCATCAACTGGAGGTAAGACATTTATCTGAGTCTTCTTCAGACGATCCGCGTGCACGACATCTGCGATCTGTGCATTAGGCTTCCATATTTTGAATTTGTTGCCTGCTTCTTTTGAGATTATGCGGAATGGACCAGAAAATTTCGCCGAAAGTTTGGAGTTCCTTTCAGGTTCCCGTAACATAACAGCGTCCCCAACGTTCAGTGCGATAGGTTTAGCATGTTTATGCTGTTTGATGATCATTTCGGCGCGTGACGCCGCTAGCTGTGATCGTACTTGGTTATGAATTTCTGTAAAGACATGAATTTGTTTTGCCGCAAAATCATCCGTATTATATACCGGGTATGACGCCTCTGTAAGGATGTCGTAAGGCAGACGTTTATCTGTGCCATAGACAATATAGTAGGGTGTTTTGCCCGTAGAGCTATTAACTGACCCATTAATTGACGCTGCAACCTGCGGTAACCAATCCTCCCATGCGTATTGAAAACCACTAACGATTGGACGCAGTATTTCTAGGATTTTACGATTGGTTCTTTCAACAAGGCCATTAGCCTGTGGATGATAAGCTGTCACAAAAGTTTGTTTAATTCCATATTGTGCACATATATGCTCTATTAGCTCATTCTTGAACTCTGTTCCATTATCAGAGAGTAGAACTTTAGGCGTAGTATATGGACATATGAGATTCATCACTAATGCATAGGCTACTGCTTCGGCCGTTTTGCTTTTTAGTGGGACCAAGACCACGAACCTGGAAAAATGATCCACACACACTAAGACGCATCCTGATCCCTGATGACTCATTGGGAGTTGTAACAAGTCAACAGCGACTGTGTCAAACGGACGGTCTGGTGTAGGATATTGTAGAATCGGGGCAGGTGATCCTGTTGATCCTTTATGTTGAGCACATGCCAAACAATTAGCTATGTGTAATTCTATGTCTTTCTTCATAGTGTTCCAGAAATACTTTTTTCGTAAATCCGCTAAGCATTTATCACGACCTTGGTGACCTGCTTGTGGGACATCGTGGAACAATGTCATTACTGCTTTGCGCAACGTGTCATGTACGACTATTTGAGACACATTACCCTCAGGAGATTTTCTCGTCCTATGGAGTATGTTATGTCGTAATTCAAACTGACTTAAGGGAAGAAATAACTTGGGGAGTTTAACATCCTCGCCCGATTCGAGAGCAAAAATAACAGCTGACCAATATGGGTCACGTCGTTGCTCATCTTCCAGTTGCGAAAGAGTGAATGCTGATACAGGCATTACTGGTGCTATATTTCTTGACAGAGCGTCGGCGACAACATTCGCCCTCCCAGGTAAATACCTAAATTCGGGGTCAAACTCTTGAATTGTCAGATACCAGCGTGCTAATCTGCCTGATAAGTTTCTGCCATGGAACAGTTCGGTGACTGCCGCATGATCAGTAAAAACAGTTATCTAGTAGCCAAAGATAATGTCCTTGAACTTCTTAAGTGCCCACACAACAGCTAACGTTTCTAAATGCGTCGCCGAATAACGTGTTTCAGCATCGATTAGTTTGCGACTTGCAAATGCTATCACTCTAAACTTCCCACGCGTGTCCTCTTGCATGAGCACTGCTCCGACTCCATTTCCGGGAGCGTCAGTACAGAGAGTGAAAGGTTGAGTGTAGTCTGGGAATGCTAGAACCGGGGCATTGGTTAGCGCTGTCTTCAATGCCGTAATACTTTCCTCGTGTTCAGCATCCTATATAAACACTGCATCTTTTTTTTTTGAGCAACCTCGTTCGGGGCGATGCTAATGTTGCATAGTCCTTGATAAAGGAACGATTATAACCAGATAATCCGAGAAGGCTACGCACATGATCATTTGAGGTAGGACGCGGGAACTGAGATACAGCTTTGACTTTATCATTAACTGTGTGTATGCCCTCACCGTCAACTACATGATCAAGGAAATGGATTCTGGATTTTAAAAACTCGCACTTTGAGAGTTTTATTTTGAGCCCTGCTGTGGAAAGTTTGGCCAAAACTTCACGCAGTTTTATCAGATGGGAATCGACGTCCTTACTGACTACTATTAGATCATCCAAATAAGCGCAGACTGTGTTACCAATTAGTCCGGCAAACAGGGTGTTGATCATTCTTTGAAATGTTAGTGGGGCATTTCTGAGACCAAATGGCATTCGTAGAAACTCAAAGTGGCCTAGAGGCGTGCTAAATGTCGTGATTTCTCGTGATTTTTCATCGAGTGGTATTTGCCAATACCCACTAAGCAAATCTAAGTTGCTAAATACCGCATTATCCTTGCCTAAGGATTGCAATATGTCACTCAAGATAGGCATTGGGTACCTATCAGGGATTGTTTGATCATTTACGCGCCTGAAATCTATGACAGGGCGCCATCCACCATCCTTTTTCGGGACGAGGAATAATGGGCTATTAAAGGGGGATTTTTAGTGTCTAATGACATTCTCATCTAACATACCCTGTACCATATCTTGCACTACAGCGCGCTGGCTATGAGGTAGTCTATAAGCTGGTACGTAAATAGGGTTGGTTCCTTCCTTTAACGCTATATGATGGATGTTAAATCTGTCTGACCTAGCGTTTCCCCTGGCAAGGCTACTATATGTCTATAGTCGGCAAGCAGCTCTAACAGGCGTGTCTTGCCCTGAGGATGATCGATCACCTTGACATGTGGTGCTATTTGATCTATCCTGGCCAGTCGAGTCTGTTGGCAATTCGCAACAATACCTCGAATTAGGAATTTATTTGGTTGCACTTCGACATTGCTGTGATATCTATAAAATCACACACATAACATCCTTTCTTTAATTTCTTGATAATGTGAAATTGCTCCCGCAATCCCATAGACTTGTGTGTGTGTGTGTGTCTCACAGTAGACACAGCTGATTCCAAGGTCCGGTGATTGGGTCAATGCTCACAAAAATCCTGAGTACAGCAAACCGCCGCTAATTGTCACACAACGTCATCCACAACACCATACCTCAGAATGCAGAGACCATCTCTCAGACCGGATGTGTCATCATCACTAGAGTGGGTGCTGGGTGCTGGTAACTGGGGGTTGTTCACGCCATACGAAAGAATTTTGTTGACAGGATGTTGATTGATGAGCAGTCACAACAACTGCAGTCACGTCCTGTCACACCCTGGCAGTGAACGAATCATTTGCAGAAACTAATGTTCACTTCAGCTCACAGGATTGTTGCGTTGGTGAATTCCTCATTCTGGTAATGGAGAGTACTCTTCAACATTGCAGGTACTATCTTCCAACTCTTGCTGCTGTAATCACGCTGGGAAGGTGTGTGGTTGAGGTCGAGAGATATCTCTGACGCATGATCCGCCTTCCTCTTAATAGGATTGGTAGACAACACTTTCGTCCTAGCGGTGAGCATAGGTTCAGAATGACTCATTGCTGTATAGGAAACACCTTTAAACGTAACACTATTATTACGTGGATGAACATCTATCATGTTCTTTCGAAGAGTTGGTAGACCAAGTAACCCGTCAGCTGGCAAATTGAACTGCTGAACTATATAAAAGTCCGCGTAGAAGGGCGTACCACGTCTTGAGAATCTGAGTGGTAACGTCACCATTCCTTTGATGCTCAGCTGAATACCTGAAACTCCTTCGAGCTCAGCGTTACTAGGCCTCCATTTAAATTTGCGGTGAGGGAATTTACGTTGTAACTCGTGATATGATGTCAAGGCCAATACATTAGCGCAAGCACCAGTGTCTATATCAAGAGCCAATCTGGTATTATCCACTCTCACCGGTACTGACAACACTTCCACTTTTCTAAGCGCCGCTATTAATGAGGCCGCTATAGAAGTGCTGTGAGGAGGGGCGGGAATTACCCTATCTATCCCTCTCCTTGCTGTAGTGTGCGCTGGTCTTCCCCCGATGACTTGTCCTGGGGACGTTTCTGCTTGCGCCTATACGACACCTCCGTTTCACTTAGGTCCACTCCCCTAGCTTTTATTAGTATATCGCACTCATGTGTACTATGAGATGTCGATTTGTGAAGAGCGCACCATTTGCGCGCTGTCTGGGTAGGAGGAGGAGGTGCTGCTTTTGCTCCCTCTCTGTTTGACCTTGAGAATGGCTTTGCACCGGGTGTGGCTTTATTTGCACTATTACCTCGGAGCTGAAAACAATCTTCCATTACGTGGCCACGTTTATTACAATGTGCGCATCGTAACGATGTTTTCTGTTTATATGTTAGGCGGGGAGGAGCGATCGGAGCTAAGTGTGTCGCATAAGGAGTCTGGGAGTGAGGCATCTGTGACATCTGAAGTTGGCCCAGCTGTGACCTACCCCCAATAATCCCAATTAGCGTTCTCTTGAACTTTTCATACTCAGGGCTTTGTAAACCAAACGCATTTAAACGACTGCCTGCATAGGAACCCTGCGTTATATGGGAACGTACATATGCTTTCTTTTCTTCGTCAGTCGTTATGTGACTATTGCGCATGCTATCTTCACATGCACGAATAAAATGTGCGACCCTATAATCGTCTTGTCCCGTGAAATTTCGAACATAGTCACCGCGCTGCATGATATTAATAACATTATCAGCTTTAGGTGTGGTAGTAGTACTGGTGTGAGGGTTAGAGGACGCCATTGTAGTGTTAGTATTAAGCAAGTTAGTATTCTTACTCTTAACCGAAGGCTGGGTTAATAAGGTTGTTACCGATTTAGCAACAGACACACTATCACCCGTAACAGGGGTAACTGCTTTAGTATACTTAGGTGAGGTACTATAGTGATTACCAGACCGTAGGGTACGACGGTTTAAGTCGTCAAATGATTCGTCAATAACTTTCTCACTACTTCCTACCGAATCATTTAACTGTGTTCCATACTCAAAATCTATGTCAGTCTGGGCTTGATCATTGATGAGTTGGTTATCCGCAAACAGTTGCGCTAGGCGTTCGATTTCATCTACATTAGACATGGGAAACTTAGAAATTATCTATTAGCCCCTTGGGTCAATGAATACTTAACAGTAAGTAGATCACTTGCCTCTCATTTACAAGACAAATGAATATTAATTGTAGTTAATTTTTAAACTATCAATAAGTAGACAGACACTTACAAACTGCTGTAAATTATAGGATTTCAATACATTAATCTTACATTCGACACTTTATCATTGAAATAATCCTATCCGACGAACCTATCGGTGTGAAGATATCTCTCGAACGTGTTCATGTGTGTAGAATTATGTAATTTAAATACCTATTTATACAGGGTGTAACGTCTGTATAGAAAATGTGTGATCCTTCAAGAGTTCTGAGTGGAGTGTGGGCGGGGTGTGGGCGGGGCCTCTTCCTAGGATGCGTGCGCTGCTGCTGGTTTCCTTGGCAACGAGATGACGCTTCTGCTTTGGTGAGAGACGAGTCCACTTGATTTAGGTGAGTTCCTCCTCCGGCGATCAGAAAACTGATGATTGGTTATCACACTGGTCGTGCTGGTTCGCTGGCGAAAACTGCCGTGTGCCAATTCTTCACAGTCCACGTATATATGGAGATCTGTATGATGACACCGGAATTCGTAATTCGCGCTGACGACACAAAAATACTGCTCAGCTGCTAGTGAAATACCAATTGAATTCCAGGTTACGAAACTGTTGTTCAACACTGCAACACTGTAATGTCTAGGGAATGCTGAGTGGAGTCTATCTCAACCGGCTCAATCTGGATATGTACCAACAGGCTGTAATATTTGTATATTACGAATTCTGCACATATTTGTATATGGCAGAGATAAGGAGCGCTCACTACATATCGTCTCAATACGGGATATAGTTTTAAACACTCGGATTATGTAACGCGTCACTGCTGTGTGGTTTCTTGTTTTTCACAAGACACAGACGGATGATACGACTACCAGTTTGAAGAATCCGTACACACCGCTTGCCACCTATATGAATCGGCTGCTTGTCCAATTAACCAGTCCGTTCACACATATTTATATTTGGGTGTTAAGTAACGAAACCCAAACGGTAGTTCCTTTGTTTTATTATAAAAGGTTGTATATATAATTCCTGAGTGTATATCAACCGTAAGTCTCACTGTCTAGGAGTGAATGAGAAAGGGACGGCGTTTATGTATGATAAACGTTTGGTCACGTCCTTTCGATATGAGTTGAGGTGAGCTACTGAAGCTTAGGGGCATCGCAGTGCGTGCTTACAGAAATGCTGAGCTATGGGTCTCGCCCTCTTGGGTAAGTTGCCCGCTCACGTGTCAATCTCATGTCTTACTCATAGACAGTGGAAAGTTACAGGGTGGTGAATCTGAATATAATATCAGATGTACTGACCCATTTATATAATACGTTCTGTTGATGAGACAGGGGCCTATTACATGCTGCACCTACAGGTATCAACTCCCCCACAGTCCACCACACACCTGCTACTGCTGCTGCTGCACATACAGGATCAACTCCCAAACAGTCCACTACCACCACCTGCTGCTGCTGCACCTACACGATCAACTTCCCCACAGCCCACCACCACCACCTGCTGCTCCTGCTGCTGCTGGTTCTACAGGATCAACTCCCCCACAGGCCGCCGCCACCACCACGTGGTGGTGCTGCTGCTGTAGTTGTTGTTGTTGTTGCTGCTCCTGCACCTACAGGATTACCTCCCCCATAATCCA
This sequence comes from Homarus americanus, assembly GCF_018991925.1. NCBI lineage: Eukaryota > Metazoa > Arthropoda > Malacostraca > Decapoda > Nephropidae > Homarus > Homarus americanus. Next base: position 17,885 of record NW_024752432.1, read on the forward strand.
CCACCACCACCTGCTGTTGCTGCTGCACCTACAGGATCAACTCCCCCACAGTCCACTACCACCACCTGCTGCTGCTGCTGTCGCTGATGCTGCTGATGCACCTACAGCATCAACTCCCCCACAGTCAACCACCAGCACCTGTTGCTAATGCTGCAGCTACAGGATCAACTCCCCCACAGGCCACCACCACCACCTGCTGCTGCTGCTGTTGCTGCTGCTGCTGCTGCTGCTGCTGCTGCACCTACAAGATCAACTCCCCCACAGTCCACTACCATCACCTGCTGCTGCTGCATCTACAGGATCAACTCCCCCACAGTCCACCACCACCACCTGCTGTTGCTGCTGCACCTACAGGATCACCTCCCCACAGTCCACTACCACCATCACCTGTTGCTGCTGCTGTTGTTGCTGCTGCACCTAAGGAATCAACTCCTCCACAGTCCACCACCAATCTGCAGCTGCACCTATAGGATCAACGACCCCACAGTCCACCACCACCTGCTGCTGCACCTACATGATCACCTCCCCCACAGTCCACCACCACCAACTGCTGCTGCCACTGCACCTACAAGATCACCTCCCCCACAGTCCACCACCACTCCCTGCAGCTGCACCTATAGGATCAACGACCCCACAGTCCACCACCACCTGCTGCTGCACCTACAGGATCAACTCCCCACAGACCACCTCCACCCCACCTGCTGCTGCTACTGTTATTGTTGTTGCTGCTGCTGCTGCTACTTTTACCTACAGCATCAACTACCCCACAGTCCACCACCACCTGCTGCTGCACCTACAGGATCACCTCCCCCACAGTCCACCACCAACACCTGCCGCTGCCACTGCACCTACAAGATCACCTCCTCCACAGTCCACCACGACCTGCTGCTGCTGCTGCACCTACAGGATCAACTCCCCCAGTCCACCACCACCATCCTGCTGTTGCTGCTGCACCTACAGGATCATCTCCCCCACAGTCCACCACCACCTGCTGTTGCTGCTACACCTAGAGGATCACCTCCCCCACAATCTACCACCACCTGCTGCTGCTGCACCTACAGGATCAACTCCCCAACAGTATACCACCACCACCTGCAGCTGCTGCTGCACCTACAGGATCAACTCCCCTCTCTAGCGTATTGCCAGATACCCAAAGAATGTTCTATATTACTGAGGGTATATACAAACACTTGTTGTCTTTAAAAGTAGGTTCTATTCTCGTACGGGAGATGATACAGTCGGACACAGGAAAAGCCTGTGGGCACACCACCAGGACTCGGTATTAACTACTTCTACATCTATCTCTGTATTACTACGCGCTGGCCTATACAGATGCCAGCATTCACAAGCTGAATACATAAAGTATAAATGTGATAATTTATATACATAATATGGTGCACAATAAATAGAATATTACATAGAATTAATACATGTTCTGTAATACTTTACTATACATAATTAATAATAGTAATCTAACAATATACAGCTGAAGGTACTACTTTGTGTCCATATATATCATACACCTCCTTCCCCCCTATACGCTCATAGTTTCATCTTGAGCGGACCATTTGTTTCTGAGTCGCTCGGACCTGCGGAGTACTGGGGCAGAAACACAAGGTGGGGATGGATTTACTTTAGAGACATCAACATTAGGGGACTCAACTGGGGAGGGGTCAACACTAGGTAGCTCCACAGGTCGGAGGAAACGACGGTTCCTCCACCATACTCTACCACTAGGAAGACGCACTTG